>NC_060183.1:73870857-74005857 GCF_021184085.1 Oncorhynchus gorbuscha | reverse complement strand
ACGTGCTGTTTACGTGTTGTTTACCTGAAGGTGCATTTTTAGATGTGAGGTTGTTTGTTTATGTAACACCTTGACCCCTTTCCCTGGTTCCCTCTTCCCCATGAAACAAACCTATCTGAGGAGGAACCTCTGGGGCACAGAGAGATAGTAATCAGCCTGTGGACAAGTGGGCTTGGTTAATTCGCAAGCAAAACACAAGGGGGTCCCACACTCTGAGTGGGTGGAACCGAGCTACGAGAGTTAGCACACTACGTAGCAACATGTGAAGCGCTAACTACAATACTTTGGCATTTAATTCAGAGATTCATTCAACCGCATGTTTTTGAGCTTTTCTTGAGATTGTTTACGACCTCATTTTGTGGCCATTCATTTGCTCGCCTCTCAATGGAATGTTTCATCAGTGAGCTCATTCTTGTTTAGCCTATCTCTGCATGCATGATTTGACATGGACCCTGCCTTCGTTTCTGAATTATAAACTGGTGAACTGTGAAACAGTGGACTAAACTCCCGTGCAGGTTTCAGTTTTCCTCAATGAAACTTATTTTCCTCAATGAAACTTGCAGTACATTTCAGCATTTTTTTCAATGATATACCTTGATTTCATGTAAAGTCTTCATTCTAATCACTAATATATTGAGCTTTGTGTCAATAATACAACGTTTTCATCAAGCGCCTGATTTTAATGAGCCCCAGATAAGATATTCATTCACCTGGGTCCCACGTGATCAAAGCAAACAATTTTGCTCAAAGTGATTATCCACAAATTCTAATCTTTTTTTGAGGCCCTCCGATAATACCCTGGAAATTAGTCTGAGGGCCGGTTGTCATGGTTATGAGCAACAATGAACGCGTAGTCGCCTACCCCCCCCCCCCCCCCCCGATCTTTCTGTTTCAGATTCCCTATTCAGTTGGGAGTGTGTGGGGCAAAATTAGCATAAAGCAGCCAAGCCCCTCCCTGAGAACCACTCCTGGGGTGAAATCATAAGTCCAAACAGTTGCAGAATCTAATGTTTTGCAACTAAAATTAGATTGTCTATTGGACAAATGCAGGCAGATACCTCCCCGGTTCATTCCGTTTAAGAAACATTTTGGAACAGAATCGTCGTAATGAATAGACCCTGCCGCTGTACCATCGAGCAGCATCTCTCAAAACAGGGAGACGAGGGGGAATTCTTCAGGCCACTTGTTGTAAAGAGTTGGAGGTACTAGCGTCAGTTGAAACCAAGGGGAAAAAGGGGAATTCTTTAGAACAATTATTTTGAAGAGTTAGTACTAGGGTTCCATGCAAACCGATGCCAAGGAGAGTCAAAAACCAAAGGCACAGTGGATTTGCGAAAACAGGGGAGCACAAAGCTCAGGCGACAAGTTTAAAGACAAATCACCTTGTATCCTAAATAACTACTCAGACACTATTTTGTTTTGATGCTCTCAAATATGGACAATGTTTGGAAACTGTAGGAAATATAATTTGTTGTGTTTATTGTGATGTAGAATATCATTCATATTCGGGAAGAAATTATTTGAAAGTAGAATAGTAAAGCAACTGCATATGTCGAAACATATGAGAAAAATATATATACATTTATATATATTTAATTACTTTGCCATTTAGAAAATAATTAGTTAACCTTTTCTGTTGGTGCTTCTGATTTAAATTACTTCAGAAATGTGTTGTGGGGCATTAAGATATTTACTCGCTTCCTTCAATAATCTTTCCACACAACCTGTTGCTTTCAGGAAAGGAGATTACAAGCCACCCACAACAACTGGCAAGTGGCGCACTTGTTCCTCTGTAAGGGCTTACACCCCTGCCATACATTCCCTTCACATTCAAAACCTTCTCCATCTTAGAGGCAATCTGTGATTTCTACCTCCATTTAAGTACTTTTCAATTAATAATATAGAACCATTGATTCTTAAAGAATATAACTTATAAATGCCTCATGAGCTTAGTTCAACGGTTGTACCCCTTTAGAACCCAAAATATAAGCTTGTTTTACTCCAATGCTTGTAAACAATGTAAATGTAAACGAACACTGTATAGCCTCACAACATGGTTAAGACTTTAGTTTTTATATCATGGATGTTCAGTCCCTGGATCCAGACAGTTTTGTCTATGATTTTGAGAGTGGCTACATTTCTTCAGTCTCATTCCTCAGACTTCTTTGTCATTGTTTGAACTGCATATTGCTACTTTAAAGAAAGCGCTACAGGATGTCATTTTTGCACTATGATACATTCACACCCTGTCCCATAGCGTCATGTCGATCACTTGCAATGAGAGACTTACCCCATTTGAACATCATCATGGTCAACAGCACTGTTTTGAGATTCAAACTCATTTTCCCAAATTCCATGGTGAAACAAATGACCTGGGAGTTAAAAGAAGCAAAAAAAAGTATAAAATAATTTCACTTTAATAGCCTCCGTCTAGGTATTCTGTAGTTAGAAGACTTAGTGAGTCTCTTGGTGTTGCCCTGCTGTTGGCATGCTACTGACTACCCATGCTTTGTTGGTAATGAGAGCAACATTAGCCTGAAGAGACAGCCTGGTCAGAGTGAGAGAGTGTATTCAACCGGTAAGAGAGGGAGGGGGCAGGAAAACAAGGCACGGATCAGTAAACTTGGGGTGGATTCTTCTCGCACATCCCTCTTACCTCACCTCCTCATTATGAATAGCTACTTAACCCTATTCTTGGAAAGAGATATCAATTGCAACTGGTCATGATAACCAGTGTTAAAGCTTATTCTTTAATGTGTAACGTGATGGCACAGTTAATGCAATTTCTGTCCCTGACAGTTTTCAGTCATTGGGCATTACATTTAGAAAAAAAACTAACATCCCTTTCATACATTCAATTCAAATTCCTAATTAACTGGAGAAACAAAATACCACATACCAAATCGTTGAACTCCAACCTAGTCCTCGTCAGTGGTCACTCCAAATACATGAGTCTGCATGGCTAATACCATGCCACATGTCTTAATGGCCGTGTACAATGGTACATCCATCCAATCCATGGGGATAAATGTAGCATTTTTAGCCTGACTCGACCCTCTGGAGTTGTATTAGTAGGAGTGAATCCGGTCCAGGTTGTATTAGTAGGAGTGAATCCGGTCCAGGTTGTTTTAGTAGGAGTGAATCCGGTCCAGGTTGTATTAGTAGGAGTGAATCCGGTCCAGGTTGTATTAGTAGGAGTGAATCCGGTCCAGGTTGTATTAGTAGGAGTGTTAGTAGGAGTGAATCCGGTCCAGGTTGTATTAGTAGGAGTGAATCCAGTCCAGGTTGTATTAGTAGGAGTGAATCCGGTCCAGGTTGTATTAGTAGGAGTGTTAGTAGGAGTGAATCCGGTCCAGGTTGTATTAGTAGGAGTGAATCCGGTCCAGGTTGTATTAGTAGGAGTGAATCCGGTCCAGGTTGTATTAGTAGGAGTGAATCCGGTCCAGGTTGTATTAGTAGGAGTGAATCCGGTCCAGGTTGTATTAGTAGGAATGAATCCGGTCCAGGTTGTATTAGTAGGAGTGAATCCGGTCCAGGTTGTATTAGTAGGAGTGTTAGTAGGAGTGAATCCGGTCCAGGTTGTATTAGTAGGAGTGAATCCGGTCCAGGTTGTATTAGTAGGAGTGAATCCGGTCCAGGTTGTATTAGTAGGAGTGAATCCGGTCCAGGTTGTATTAGTAGGAGTGAATCCGGTCCAGGTTGTATTAGTAGGAGTGAATCCGGTCCAGGTTGTATTAGTAGGAGTGAATCCGGTCCAGGTTGTATTAGTAGGAGTGAATCCGGTCCAGGTTGTATTAGTAGGAGTGAATCTGGTCCAGGTTGTATTAGTAGGAGTGAATCCGGTCCAGGTTGTATTAGTAGGAGTGTTAGTAGGAGTGAATCCGGTCCAGGTTGTATTAGTAGGAGTGAATCCGGTCCAGGTTGTATTAGTAGGAGTGAATCCGGTCCAGGTTGTATTAGTAGGAGTGAATCCGGTCCAGGTTGTATTAGTAGGAGTGAATCCGGTCCAGGTTGTATTAGTAGGAGTGAATCCGGTCCAGGTTGTTTTAGTAGGAGTGAATCCGGTCCAGGTTGTGTTAGTAGGAGTGAATCCGGTCCAGGTTGTATTAGTAGGAGTTGTGTCCTCCTCCCAGAGCGCTAAGAACCTTGGCGTGATCCTGGACAACACCCTGTCGTTCTCAACTAACATCAAGGCGGTGGCCGGTTCCTGTAGGTTCATGCTCTACAACATCCGCAGAGTACGACCCTGCCTCACACAGGAAGCGGCGCAGGTCCTAATCCAGGCACTTGTCATCTCCCGTCTGGATTACTGCAACTCGCTGTTGGCTGGGCTCCCTGCCTGTGCCATTAACCCCCTACAACTCATCCAGAACGCTGCAGCCCGTCTGGTGTTCAACCTTCCCAAGTTCTCTCACGTCACCCCGCTCCTCCGCTCTCTCCACTGGCTTCCAGTTGAAGCTCGCATCCGCTACAAGACCATGGTGCTTGCCTACGGAGCTGTGAGGGGAACGGCACCTCAGTACCTCCAGGCTCTGATCAGGCCCTACACCCAAACAAGGGCACTGCGTTCATCCACCTCTGGCCTGCTCGCCTCCCTACCACTGAGGAAATACAGTTCCCGCTCAGCCCAGTCAAAACTGTTCGCTGCTCTGGCCCCCCAATGGTGGAACAAACTCCCTCACGACGCCAGGACAGCGGAGTCAATCACCACCTTCCGGAGACACCTGAAACCCCACCTCTTTAAGGAATACCTAGGATAGGATAAAGTAATCCTTCTCACCCCCCCCTTAAAAGATTTAGTTGCACTATTGTAAAGTGGCTGTTCCACTGGATGTCATAAGGTGAATGCACCAATTTGTAAGTCGCTCTGGATAAGAGCGTCTGCTAAATGACTTAAATGTAAATGTAAATGTAAATGAGTGAATCCGGTCCAGGTTGTATTAGTAGGAGTGAATCCGGTCCAGGTTGTTTTAGTAGGAGTGAATCCGGTACAGGTTGTATTAGTAGGAGTGAATCCGGTCCAGGTTGTATTAGTAGGAGTGAATCCGGTCCAGGTTGTATTAGTAGGAGTGAATCCGGTCCAGGTTGTATTAGTAGGAGTGAATCCGGTCCAGGTTGTATTAGTAGGAGTGAATCCGGTCCAGGTTGTATTAGTAGGAGTGAATCCGGTCCAGGTTGTATTAGTAGGAGTGAATCCGGTCCAGGTTGTATTAGTAGGAGTGAATCCGGTCCAGGTTGTATTAGTAGGAGTGAATCCGGTACAGGTTGTATTAGTAGGAGTGAATCCGGTCCAGGTTGTATTAGTAGGAGTGAATCCGGTCCAGGTTGTTTTAGTAGGAGTGAATCCGGTACAGGTTGTATTAGTAGGAGTGAATCCGGTCCAGGTTTTAGCCACTAGGTCATTCGCGGCCTCAGCAGCTTGATGGCTCCTCTGTGAACATTGGGCTTATCGCTCAGCCGTACAACACCTAGTGGGGACTACAGAGAGGAATGTTATGTGTGTAAGATTGTGACTAAATGTGTAAATGTACATTAATATAGGTGCAATATGCAGAAATTGCAGATCCTGGTTGTTAAAATTCTAATAGTTTGCCTAATTTCAGTTTATGATGGTACAACGTAGAGAGTCATTGTATCAGTTTAAATATGTTTTTATTTTTTATTTTTTACATCTGGTGTAAAAAAAACTAAATATTTTTGTACAGAAACTGTTTCTGTGTGGTCTAGCAAACGGTTTCTGTGTGTCTAGCAAACGGTTTCTGTGTGGTACAGCAAACGGTTTCTGTGTGGTCTAGCAAACTGTTTCTGTGTGGTCTAGCAAACGGTTTCTGTGTGGTCTAGCAAACTGTTTCTGTGTGGTCTAGCAAACTGTTTCTGTGTTTCTAGAAAATGGTTTCTGTGTGGTCTAGCAAACGGTTTCTGTGTGGTCTAGCAAACGGTTTCTGTGTGTCTAGCAAACGGTTTCTGTGTGGTCTAGCAAACGGTTTCTGTGTGGTACAGTAAACTGTTTCTGTGTGGTCTAGCAAACGGTTTCTGTGTGGTCTAGCAAAACGGTTTCTGTGTGGTCTAGAAAACTGTTTCTGTGTGTCTAGCAAACAGTTTCTGTGTGGTATAGCAAACTGTTGCTGTGTGTGAGTGCAGGTACTGTATGTGAGTGTGTTTCTGTATATACTGTATGTACAGTATGTGTGCATATGGGTGTGCGTGCCTTCATGTGTGCGTACATGTTTGCGTGTCTGAGTGTGTGTTTGCATGTCATAGCACAGGGCACAAGACAGACAGCAGACAATGTTATCCAGAAAGCCTAAAGACATGGAAAAGGTCAGACTGCCCCCCTTCCTTCCTGACAGACAGACAGACAGACAGACAGACAGACAGACAGACAGACAGACAGACAGACAGACAGACAGACAGACAGACAGACAGACAGACTGAAGCTCTAAGGGGCTCTTGGATTATTATTTATTTTTTAGATTTAAAAAAAACGTTTGATTTATTTCACCTTTATTTAACCAGGTAGGCTAGTTGAGAACACCTTTATTTAACCAGGTAGGCTAGTTGAGAACACCTTTATTTAACCAGGTAGGCTAGTTGAGAACACCTTTATTTAACCAGGTAGGCAGTTGAGAACACCTTTATTTAACCAGGTAGACAGACAGAACAGACTTTATTTAACCAGGTAGGCAGTTGAGAACACTCTTTATTTAACCAGGTAGGCTAGTTGAGAACACCTTTATTTAACCAGGTAGGCTAGTTGAGAACACCTTTATTTAACCAGGTAGGCTAGTTGAGAACACCTTTATTTAACCAGGTAGGCTAGTTGAGAACACCTTTATTTTAGGCTAGTTGAGAACACCTTTATTTAACCAGGTAGGCTAGTTGAGAACACCTTTATTTAACCAGGTAGGCTAGTTGAGAACACCTTTATTTAACCAGGTAGGCTAGTTGAGAACACCTTTATTTAACCAGGTAGGCTAGTTGAGAACACCTTTATTTACCAGGTAGGCTAGTTGAGAACACCTTTATTTAACCAGGTAGGCTAGTTGAGAACACCTTTATTTAACCAGGTAGGCTAGTTGAGAACACCTTTATTTACCAGGTAGGCTAGTTGAGAACACCTTTATTTAACCAGGTAGGCTAGTTGAGAACACCTTTATTTACCAGGTAGGCTAGTTGAGAACACCTTTATTTAACCAGGTAGGCTAGTTGAGAACACCTTTATTTAACCAGGTAGGCTAGTTGAGAACACCTTTATTTAACCAGGTAGGCTAGTTGAGAACACCTTTATTTAACCAGGTAGGCTAGTTGAGAACACCTTTATTTAACCAGGTAGGCTAGTTGAGAACACCTTTATTTAACCAGGTAGGCTAGTTGAGAACACCTTTATTTAACCAGGTAGGCTAGTTGAGAACACCTTTATTTAACCAGGTAGGCTAGTTGAGAACACCTTTATTTAACCAGGTAGGCTAGTTGAGAACACCTTTATTTAACCAGGTAGGCTAGTTGAGAACACCTTTATTTAACCAGGTAGGCTAGTTGAGAACACCTTTATTTAACCAGGTAGGCTAGTTGAGAACACCTTTATTTAACCAGGTAGGCTAGTTGAGAACACCTTTATTTAACCAGGTAGGCTAGTTGAGAACACCTTTATTTAACCAGGTAGGCTAGTTGAGAACACCTTTATTTAACCAGGTAGGCTAGTTGAGAACACCTTTATTTAACCAGGTAGGCTAGTTGAGAACACCTTTATTTAACCAGGTAGGCTAGTTGAGAACACCTTTATTTAACCAGGTAGGCTAGTTGAGAACACCTTTATTTAACCAGGTAGGCTAGTTGAGAACACCTTTATTTAACCAGGTAGGCTAGTTGAGAACACCTTTATTTAACCAGGTAGGCTAGTTGAGAACACCTTTATTTAACCAGGTAGGCTAGTTGAGAACACCTTTATTTAACCAGGTAGGCTAGTTGAGAACACCTTTATTTACCAGGTAGGCTAGTTGAGAACACCTTTATTTAACCAGGTAGGCTAGTTGAGAACACCTTTATTTAACCAGGTAGGCTAGTTGAGAACACCTTTATTTAACCAGGTAGGCTAGTTGAGAACACCTTTATTTAACCAGGTAGGCTAGTTGAGAACACCTTTATTTACCAGGTAGGCTAGTTGAGAACACCTTTATTTAACCAGGTAGGCTAGTTGAGAACACCTTTATTTAACCAGGTAGGCTAGTTGAGAACACCTTTATTTAACCAGGTAGGCTAGTTGAGAACACCTTTATTTAACCAGGTAGGCTAGTTGAGAACACCTTTATTTAACCAGGTAGGCTAGTTGAGAACACCTTTATTTAACCAGGTAGGCTAGTTGAGAACACCTTTATTTAACCAGGTAGGCTAGTTGAGAACACCTTTATTTAACCAGGTAGGCTAGTTGAGAACACCTTTATTTAACCAGGTAGGCTAGTTGAGAACACCTTTATTTAACCAGGTAGGCTAGTTGAGAACACCTTTATTTAACCAGGTAGGCTAGTTGAGAACAAGTTCTCATTTACAACTGCAACCTGGCCAAGATAAAGCAAAGCAGTGTGACACAAACAACAACACAGAGTTACACGTGGAATAAACAAGCGTACAGTCAATAACACAATAGGCAAATAAATCTATATACAGCGTGTGCAAATGAGGTAGGACAAGGGAGGTAAGGCAATAAATAGGCCGTAGTGGCAAAGTAATGACAATATAGCAATTAAACACGGGAGTGACAGATGTGCAGAAGATGAATGTGCAACTAGAGATACTGGGGTGCAAAGGAGAAAAACATATATAACAATATGGGGATGAGGTAGTTGGATGGGCTATTTACAGATGGGCTATGTACAGATGCAGTGATCTGTGAGCTGCTCTGACAGCTGGTGCTTAAAGCTAGCGAGGGAGATATGAGTCTCCAGCTTCAGTGATTTTTGCAATTCGTTCCAGTCATTGGCAGCAGAGGAAGGAAAGGCGTTCCAAAGGAGGAATTGGCTTTGGGGATGACCAGTGAAATATACCTGCTGAAGCGCGTGCTACAGGTGGGTGCTGCTATGGTGACCAGTGAGCTGAGATAAGGCGGAGCTATACCTAGCAAATACTTATAGATGACCTGGAGCCAGTGGGTTTGGTGACAAATATAAGCAAGGGCCAGTCAACAAAGCATGCAGGTCGCAGTGGTGAGTAGTATATGGGGCTTTGGTGAAATCACACATGCTGAGGAATAGGGGTACAGATATTGAGGAAGAGAGGGTATAGATATTGAGGAAGAGAGGGTATAGATATTGAGGAAGAGAGGGTATAGATATTGAGGAAGAGAGGGTATAGATATTGAGGAAGAGAGGGTATAGATATTGAGGAAGAGAGGGTATAGATATTGAGGAAGAGGGTATAGATATTGAGGAAGAGAGAGTATAGATATTGAGGAAGAGAGGGTATAGATATTGAGGAAGAGAGGGTATAGATATTGAGGAAGAGAGGGTACATATATTGAGGAAGAGAGGGTATAGATATTGAGGAAGAGAGGGTATAGATATTGAGGAAGAGAGGGTATAGATATTGAGGAAGAGAGGGTATAGATATTGAGGAATAGGGGTACAGATATTGAGGAAGAGAGGGTATAGATATTGAGGAAGAGAGGGTATAGATATTGAGGAAGAGAGGGTATAGATATTGAGGAAGAGAGGGTATAGATATTGAGGAAGAGAGGGTATAGATATTGAGGAATAGGGGTACAGATATTGAGGAAGAGAGGGTATAGATATTGAGGAAGAGAGGGTATAGATATTGAGGAAGAGAGGGGGTATAGATATTGAGGAAGAGAGGGTACATATATTGAGGAAGAGAGGGTACAGATATTGAGGAAGAGAGGGTACAGATATTGAGGAAGAGAGGGTATAGATATTGAGGAAGAGAGGGTACAGATATTGAGGAATAGGGGTACAGATATTGAGGAAGAGAGGGTATAGATATTGAGGAAGAGAGGGTATAGATATTGAGGAAGAGGGTACAGATATTGAGGAAGAGAGGGTACAGATATTGAGGAATAGAGGGTATAGATATTGAGGAAGAGAGGGTATAGATATTGAGGAATAGGGGTACAGATATTGAGGAAGAGAGGGTATAGATATTGAGGAAGAGAGGGTATAGATATTGAGGAAGAGAGGGTATAGATATTGAGGAAGAGAGGGTATAGATATTGAGGAAGAGAGGGTACAGATATTGAGGAAGAGAGGGTACAGATATTGAGGAAGAGAGGGTATAGATATTGAGGAAGAGAGGGTATAGATATTGAGGAATAGGAATAGGGTATAGATATTGAGGAAGAGGGTATAGATATTGAGGAAGAGAGGGTATAGATATTGAGGAAGAGAGGGTATAGATATTGAGGAAGAGAGGGTATAGATATTGAGGAAGAGAGGGTATAGATATTGAGGAAGAGAGGGTATAGATATTGAGGAAGAGAGGGTATAGATATTGAGGAATAGGGGTACAGATATTGAGGAAGAGAGGGTATAGATATTGAGGAAGAGAGGGTACATATATTGAGGAAGAGAGGGTACAGATATTGAGGAAGAGAGGGTACAGATATTGAGGAAGAGAGGGTATAGATATTGAGGAAGAGAGGGTACAGATATTGAGGAATAGGGGTACAGATATTGAGGAAGAGAGGGTATAGATATTGAGGAAGAGAGGGTATAGATATTGAGGAAGAGAGGGTACAGATATTGAGGAAGAGAGGGTACAGATATTGAGGAATAGGGGGTATAGATATTGAGGAAGAGAGGGTATAGATATTGAGGAATAGGGGTACAGATATTGAGGAAGAGAGGGTATAGATATTGAGGAAGAGAGGGTATAGATATTGAGGAAGAGAGTGTATAGATATTGAGGAAGAGAGGGTATAGATATTGAGGAAGAGAGGGTACAGATATTGAGGAAGAGAGGGTACAGATATTGAGGAAGAGAGGGTATAGATATTGAGGAAGAGAGGGTATAGATATTGAGGAATAGGGGTATAGATATTGAGGAAGAGAGGGTATAGATATTGAGGAAGAGAGGGTATAGATATTGAGGAAGAGAGGGTATAGATATTGAGGAAGAGAGGGTATAGATATTGAGGAAGAGAGGGTATAGATATTGAGGAAGCCAGGGTATAGATATTGAGGAATAGGGGTATAGATATTGAGGAATAGGGGTACAGATATTGAGGAATAGGGGTACAGATATTGAGGAAGAGAGGGTATAGATATTGAGGAAGAGAGGGTATAGATATTGAGGAATAGGGGTATAGATATTGAGGAAGAGAGGGTATAGATATTGAGGAATAGGGGTATAGATATTGAGGAAGAGAGGGTATAGATATTGAGGAAGAGAGGGTATAGATATTGAGGAGGAAGTAGGGTATAGATATTGAGGAAGAGAGGGTATAGATATTGAGGAAGAGAGGGTATAGATATTGAGGAAGAGAGGGTATAGATATTGAGGAAGAGAGGGTATAGATATTGAGGAAGAGAGGGTATAGATATTGAGGAAGAGAGGGTATAGATATTGAGGAAGAGAGGGTATAGATATTGAGGAATAGGGGTATAGATATTGAGGAATAGGGGTACAGATATTGAGGAATAGGGGTACAGATATTGAGGAAGAGAGGGTATAGATATTGAGGAATAGGGGTACAGATATTGAGGAAGAGAGGGTATAGATATTGAGGAAGAGAGGGTATAGATATTGATTGAGTATACAGCTGTGGTAACATTGCTTTGTGTTGGACTTGTATCTTTTTAAAAGTGTTTTGGGTCAATTCCATCTCAACTCAGGAATTGAAAACTAATGGGAAATGTGCTATTGTTGCAAGGGGGAGGCCTGTCTGTGTATTGCTCATCTCTTCAATCACGTACTTTATGTTATTTGAATGTTTACAATGTAATCTTTTCAGGATACCCTTTTCAGCAGATTTCACGGGACGTCCTGGTGTTTTTCTGGATCTTGGAATGCAGCGTGTGCTGAAACATGATATGACACATGCCTGCTCATCAGGGAGGAGGTTGTTTTTGGTTGTTTTCTTGAGGCATCCTTGAGAAGACAGTCTTTTATCGCAAACGGATAGCCAGGATGAATGTCTGACGGCTAAATCACAGGACCTTCGGTTACTTTCTCACTCCTCCTGACCGAGATTGAAACCAAAGTGTGGTATCACTGTCAATTTAGCAAACTTAACCAACAACACGTGTGGACACACGCACAAACTGCGATACAAAATATCACAAGAGGAATTTTCTCTTGGTCTTATGGCCAAGACGTTGGTTTGTCCCATAGGAGACCTGGGTTTAGCACAAAGGGCAAGAAGGTAGTGACAACAATACATCACACAAAGCAGCCACAACTGTCAGTAAGACAGTCCGTGACTGAGTCGTAGGGAGTTGTAGTTTCCAACAGGCGAATATTCTACATAGTTAAGCGCCGAAAACTAGGTCATTAACTACACTGACCATAATCCATTGCGTGCCTACTTCTTCAGTCTGTGTTTCTTAGTGATACACAGTAATGGACAGTCACTACCGTCATTTTATTAATTGTTTTATTCTGTGTTGTTACAGCATTCAACCCACATAATGCATAGTGCCTTTAATACCCACATTGCAGTCATAGACACTGAATTACATAGGTATGGATCAAATAAAAAAGGAGCAGTGGTGTAAAGTACTCAAGTTAAAAATACTTGAGTATACTACTGAAGTCTTTTTGTATATATATATATATATATATATATATATATATATATATATATATATATATATATATATACATACATATATCATTATTTTTTCTGTACTTTATTTTATCATTTATATTTTTTACAAATTTTACTTTTACTCCACTACATTCCTAATGAATTTTACTCCATACATTTTCCCTGACACCCAAAAGTACTCGTTACATTTAGAATTCTCAGGCAGGACACCATTATGGTCCAATTTACGCACCTATCAATATAACGCGTTGTCATCCCTACTGCCTCTGATCTGGCAGACTCAATATAACTACGTTTCCCCTGGCCCAACTCAATCACTCCATTACAACGTCATTGGTGTCATGATTTAATGCAGATTAAGGGCCATCTAAAGATATCCTTCAGTAGCTTGGTCCAGATGTGGATGTGCTTGCCTTCATCTAATTCCTTCAACTAACTATTATTGTCATGACAATGGGAACACGACAGGCAGTGAGGAGTTGGCCAAAGCACAAACAGATTGGAGCAAGGCTAATCTTTCTGAGAAAGTTCCTATGACTCGACTTGTCTGTGCCAGCCTGGGCTCTCAAATGTTCCAGCATGTCTTTGCAGACCTTCTAGACATTCTAGTCCCACAACTGTTTGTCCTATTGCATCTCTGGGTTTTCCATTTGTATCTTAGTAACACTGTGAGTAACACTGTGATAGCAATCCTATTGGAAAATGTGACGCCTCTGAACAGAAAGATGTATGCCTGGATTCAATCCGCTCACAAGTTTTTCAACAGTGCCCTGTTAAAAAAGGCAATGTTCCCGTGTTCGCAGAGATCGCATTCACAATAAAAGCTGCAAATATCAGCTCAACCGGAAATTGCCTTGTAGTGTCAAGCATGCTACCACACGTGATCGAATTCAATCCCGGCCATAGACATGATTTTGACTGTCATAAAGTAATCCAATTTCAGAGAAACAATGATGGCCAACACTGACAATAAAGCTCAGAAAGGTTAAAGAAGCAAATTATCAAGCTTAGAGAAACATCAGGCACTTGCTCTGCCTGTGGGGCGAGTAGTCTTTAAATTTGAAAAGCTACTTAGCCCCTTAGGGCCACCGTACTTGTGACTGCTGTAATGCCATAAAACAGACGAAACAACCGCTTTTCAGAGCTCTGACAGTCTTTATTCAATAGCAACCTGCCGTTACCACCCAGGACCAAGCCATACCACAGTCGCAATGTTCACTGCTGTGCGTCAGTCTGTGAACTCCTCCATGACGGCTCTGAGGGCTCTCATTGAAGCGGTTCCTTTAACGGCCCCAGTAGCGTCTAAATGGATGCCAGTTGAATGGCTTTATTGCACCTCTGATTAAATCAGCATAAGCTGGTCAATAGCCCGTAAAAAGCCTAGTGGTCAGACAGGCAAAGCCCAGTTCTGGCAGCTCCCAGGGGGGTGAGATCTGGGCAAAAATGTTTGGGGCTCTCGCTGCTCTACTGTACTGTAAGGGAAGTGCTGTTTTAGGATTACACAACGCCTGAGGTGGCATATTGTATGGCCTTCAGTCACTCAGACGATGGCTGGATGGTTCTGTTAACTCACTGGAAGAACGGCAACCATGTTGGGGTCATCGGAGTTGAAGTCAACTCAATTATTTATATATACACATCACTGGGTCAATTCCATTTGCATTTTTAGGAACTATTAATTAATGGGAATGAAATGTGTTTATTTTTTAGGAATGCTCCTAGACAATAGGAGTATAAAGTCATTGAGTTCATATATAATGTTCATCAATTGTTGAACTAGAATTCACCTCCACCTCTTCCCTCCTATAAAAGATGTCCCCTCTCCATTCTGGCAAGAAGGGCCAATTACACGGCTCTGAGTGCTCTCCCCAAACTCTTCTGGCAAAAAGGTCACAAGCCAAAAAGGTAAAGAGTTTGAATATGTATTTTTTGAAGTGTCTAATTTACTCTCCCAAGATTAGTAGAGGAACTCAGAAGTGACTTTGCAGAGTCTTTGTAGCAGGGGCGGCTCGCTGAACCAAAATACTTGCAACCTTTGTTGGCTCCCTGAGCTAGCTAATGCATTGGTGGACATTTTCAAAATGCTAAATTGTTCAACAATGTGTTATGAAGAGGCGACTATGTATCGCTCAGTAAAGCTGTAATCGCATCCTAATGACAGAAAAAAATAGTTATAAAATTTCAATATTTTCAACAAAATAAATATATATTCAACATTATTTTTTTACATTAAAGGCAACCTGTTATGGCTGCAACCCTTTGTTCTCAATTTCCACCTGAAGACACTCTAATCTAACTGCCTGTAGCTCAGCCCCAGAGGCAAGGATATGCATATTCTTAGTATCATTTGAATGGAAACATTCTGAAGTTTGTGGAAATGTTAATTGAATGTAGGAGAATATAAGACAGTAGATCTGGTGGAAGAACAGAGAAAGAAAGAGCATACGTTTTCTGTTTTTTATTGTTGTAGTACCATCTTTCACATGTACTAGAATAGCCACACAGTCAGATAGGATGCTGGAGATAATTTTGATGCATAACACAAGAGGGCAACTGTAGGTGTGCACAGTTTCAGACTGATAACTTCAGGAATGGGTGGAGCTACATGACATGTAGTATGAAGTCACCCAGGTGTCCCACACAAGTTGCCCAAATGTACCCAAGTGGCCAAATTGGTGAAATGACCTATAACTATATACAGCAGTGCAAAGAACTATATACAACACATCAAAAAGCAATTCTAACACACACACACACACACAAAAATGTTTTAAAAAATATTAGAAAATAAATAAAAAAAAAACAGTACTTGGAAGTCCTCGTCATAATATTTTTCTGCCTGTGCCTTGTCCCATAGCAGTCTCTTTCTGATGTAAAGCAGAGGCAAACTGAACAAGTGGTGCATTTCATGCGACACATAACACAACGACGCCTCCATGTTGTGCCCTTTTGGCCCTGAGGCACAGTCATGCCTGCAGTAATGAACTTTGGCATATGAACACCACTGGGGGCAGAGGTAGAGCGGGCAGCTTGGCACCGGGGGCTCCCAGTCGGAGGCACTATCACTGTGAAAGAAAACATTTTAAAAATATTTGTATTGTATGAGCCTTTTATCATCACATAAAATAAACAGATATGTATTGATTGTATAGAGCAGAGGGAACAGTCACTAAGGTGTTCCATTCAACTCCGGCCATTGTTGTGTGTGTGTATACACACACACACACACACACACACACACACACACACACACACACACACACACACACACACACACACACACACACACACACACACACACACACACACACACACACACACACACACACACACACACACACACACACACACACACACACACACACACACACACACACAAAAATCACCAGGATATCTTCAATGAAATCGTTGAAACTACAACTTTCCGAAATACAGCTGCCCGTAAAAAGCCTTTACAGCAACCCCTCTGATCGTCAAGGCGAAAATGGAGTTCCCTGCGTGTGCGATTACAACAAAGGAATTGTGGTCCAACCCCAAACCATTACATACTGGCGTTTACCTCAGCTCATTGGCTATCTACCCAGCTAGATTTCAAGAAGATCATTGGGCAGAACTATAGTCAATCAATGAAGCTTCGCTAAAATTATTGGTGCGTCAGGTAGTCATTTATCGTTGTCTTCAAATCAGCTCACTTCAGTCAATTCTCCCTGCAAAAAAACAAGCTGTTTGACTGTGTTGCAAACAAACAGAGGAATGCACTGACACCCACCATGACTATGTAAACGATTGTTTACAGGGCGAATCAAGCCGAATGCTCCGCAAAAAATTGATAGAGATGGAATTCACTGCACAAATAGTTTACAAAATGTTTAGATTTAGGCTATAAAAATGGATTTTATAAAAGAAAATGGCACTTAATTTGATCAATGGGATACTCAGGAAGAGAAATAAGAGCAAGATATCAGAATGTAAGTCATAATTTTACCTTACCTTAAATGTGTAAAAACTGTCATGGCAGAAAATGTTTCTGTTCTTGATTGCTCTTCTCAAACAAAAGCATGGTATTTGTTCTCTGTAATAGCTATTTTAAATTGGAAAACGTAGTTTGATTACCAAGATTCTAATGTTTTGAAGGGTGTAAGACACTTGCATTTTCAAGAATGTTTAATGTTACGAAATTGTATTTTTAGTTGTCACTCTGAAATTTCCTCTGATGTTGATCCCTGTACAGGGACAGCAGCCATAACAGGCTTTAGACTTGAACTTGAAGCTTCACACTTCCTCTCTTCATTTCATCCGTTCACTTCCTCTCTTCTCTTTCTTGCAGGCTGATTTACAGCATGCTTTATTCACTCCACTTTATAAGTAGTAAAGACGGGCCAGGTCAGGGCCACGGCCAGGTCAAGGCCACAGCATGGCCAGGTCAGGGACATGGCACGGCCAGGTCAAGCCAACGTCAAGGCCAGGTCAGGGCCACGGCATGGCCATCTGCATTGCTTGCTGTTTGGTGTTTCAGACTGGGTTTCTGTACAGCACTTTGTGACATCAGCTGATGTAAAAAAGGGCTTTATAAATACATTTGATTGAGTGATTGATTGATTATGCAAAGATTGAAGTCTAAATTGGTGTCTTTTGGGGGTGGGTATTGTGTGTTAAGGTTAGTATGCATGCTCTATTGATATGAGTGGAACAGGTGGATATAGTACTTTGTTTGAGTGTGTATTGATAGGGACAAAGTAGTAAAATGGTGGTTAATCACTAGCTAGTGTATGTCCTACAGACTAATCCTACTGCTGCTACTGCTGACCCTGACACCAGCTTTAATAGTACAAATCCTGTTGACCCATTGGATGAAAGCTTCCAGCCAGGAACAAGCTCAAGCTCAACATCATCTGACTCGGAAGAGGAAAAGACTGCACAGGGCTGGCAGGAGCCAAAGTGTATAGTCTATGAGTCTAAGGTCATGGAGCTCATGAAGTTCTACCAGACCAGCTGCCATTGCCCAAAACAAGATGAGGCTCACAAGCTGAAGAACATTCAGGACCCTGCCTGGAACATTCAGCCAACACAACATTCATAATCAATTAGGCTGACATTGTAGTAGAATATGAAATGCGTAGTATGCTTAGAACTGCATTGTGCTATAGATATTGCTAGCTGTTTTACCTATGTATATAATTGTGTTTTACATCCTTTTTCTGTACAAGTGACTGACTTGTGACTAAATGATTCCAGCTGCATCAGAAACCAATAAAGTGTTGAATTTAACTCCTGGATCAATAAATTGGGATATTCAAGAGATGTATTTGGAAGTAATTAGCTACAATCTTACTGCTACAAATGATGCAGGGAGTTGGTGCAGCATTTGTATTTGTAGCAGCATTTGTATCATTTACTTGTTGGCAAGTAAATAAGTAGCAAATACTAAGTAGACATGGATTGTATTCAAGATAAAGTTGATATACTCTGAAGACCCAAGGTGAGTTTACACAGCAGTATGCAGGAACAGTTATGGCAATGTATTACATATATACAGTAGAAGAGAAAGATACTACTAACGTCTATAAGAAATACTACAGTTCTACAAAGAGCATACTTGGATATGTTGTGTTTGGTGGGTGCATGGTGTTCAGAGTCACCGGGCCTTCACGACTGGACTACCGACGTTATCTGCCCGAGGGAGTCATCCAACTGGCCCCTCCGTTGCGACGTTATCTGCCTGAGGGAGTTATTCAACTGGCCCCTCCGTTGCGACGTTATCTGCCCGAGGGAGTTACTCAACTGGCCCCTCCGTTGCGACGTTATCTGCCCGAGGGAGTTATTCAACTGGCCCCTCCGTTGCGACGTTATCTGCCCGAGGGAGTTATCCAACTGGCCCCTCCGTTGCGGCGTTATCTGCCCGAGGGAGTTATTCAACTGGCCCCTCCGTTGCGGCGGCGAGGAGTTATCTGGCCCCTCCCCGTTATCTGCCCGAGGGAGTTATTCAACTGGCCCCTCCGTTGCGACGTTATCTGGCCGAGGGAGTTATCCAACTGGCCCCTCCGTTGCGCCGTTATCTGCCCGAGGGAGTTATTCAACTGGCCCCTCCGTTGCGACGTTATCTGGCCGAGGGAGTTATCCAACTGGCCCCTCCGTTGCGACGTTATCTGCCCGAGGAGTTATCCAACTGGCGTTATCCCGAGGGAGTTATCAACTGGCCCCTCCGTTGCGCGTTATCTTCCCGTTATCCAATCTGCGTTATCCGAGGAGTTATTCATCTGGCCCCTCCGTTGCGTTATCTTCCCGAGGGAGTTATCTGGGACATTATCTTCCGAGGGAGTTATCCAACTGGCCCCTCCGTTGCGACGTTATCTGCCCGAGGGAGTTATTCAACTGGCCCCTCCGTTGTGACGTTATCTAGCCGAGGGAGTTATTCAACTGGCCCCTCCGTTGTGACGTTATCTTCCCGAGGGACTTATTCAACTGGCCCCTCCGTTGCGACGTGACCTGAACGCCCATCTGCGGCCCGCTAATCGTTAGCTGTCTTATCGGTTGTTATCTGAATAGGTCTATTGGACAATTTTTCATGGGTCACTAACTATAACTATTTTGAAAATTGGATTGGTCCCCTCTACCACACGGAACCCCACTAATCTACCGATGGAAACACATGAGGTGGTTAAAAACAGACCTCCATCCTCTGCCAGCTTGCTACCGATGACCCGGCTAGCTGTCTGAATCGTTGTGACCCCAACCAACTTCACTACTCACTGGACCCTTATGATCACTCGGCTAAGCATGCCTCTCCTCAATGTCAATATGCCTTGTCCATTGCTGTTCTGGTTAGTGTTTATTGGCTTATTTCACTGTAGAGCCTCTAGCCCTGCTCATTAGAGACAAAACCTCTCTCATCATCACTCAATACCTAGGTTTACCTCCACTGTATTCACATCCTACCATACCTTTGTCTGTACATTATACCGTGAAGCTATTTTATCGCCTCCAGAAACCTCCTTTTACTCTCTGTTCCGGACGTTATGGACAACCAATTCTCATAGCTTTTAGCCGTACCCTTATCCTACTCCTCCTCTGTTCCTCTGGTGATCTAGAGGTGAATCCAGGCCCTGCAGTGCCAAGCTCCACTCCTATTCGCCAGGCGCTCTCTTTTGATGAGAGCGCCTGGCGAATTGGAGAGCGCCTGGCGAATAATACACGGCGCCGACTGAGATGGCCGCCTCGCTTCGCGTTCCTAGGAAACTATGCAGTTTTTTGTTTTTTTACGTGTTATTTCTTACATTAGTACCCCAGGTCATCTTAGGTTTCATTACATACAGTCGAGAAGAACTACTGAATATAAGATCAGCGTCAACTCACCATCAGTACGACCAAGAATATGTTTTCCGCGACGCGGATCCTGTGTTCTGCCTTACAAACAGGACAACGGAATGGATCGCATGCAGCGACCCAAGGAAACGACTCCGAAAAAGAGGGAAACGCGGCGGTGTTCTGGTCAGACTCCGAAAAAGGGCACATCGCGCACCACTTCCCAGTATTCTTCTTGCCAATGTCCAGTCTCTCGACAACAAGGTTGATGAAATCCGAGCAAGGGTGGCATTCCAGAGGGACATCAGAGACTGCAACGTTCTCTGCTTTACGGAAACATGGCTTACTGGGAAGACGCTATCCAGGGCGGTGCAGCCAACGGGTTTCTCCACGCATCGCGCCGACAGAAACAAACATCTCTCTGGTAAGAAGAGTGGCGGGGGCATATGCCTCATGACTAACGGGACATGGTGTGATGAAGGAAACATACAGGAACTCAAATCCTTCTGTTCACCTGATTTAGAATTCCTCACAATCAAATGTAGACCGCATTATCTTCCAAGAGAATTCTCTTCGATTATAATCACAGCCGTATATATCCCCCCCCAAGCAGACACATCGATGGCTCTGAACGAACTTTATTTAACTCTTTGCAAACTGGAAAACATTTATCCGGAGGCTGCATTCATTGTAGCTGGGGATTTTAACAAAGCCAATCTGAAAACAAGACTCCCTAAATTTTATCAGCATATCGATTGCGCAACCAGGGGTGGTAAAACCTTGGATCATTGTTACTCTAACTTCCGCGACGCATATAAGGCCCTGCCCCGCCCCCCCTTTTGGAAAAGCTGACCACGACTCCATTTTGCTGATCCCTGCCTACAGGCAGAAATTAAAACAAGAGGCTCCCACGCTGAGGTCTGTCCAACGCTGGTCAGACCAAGCTTACTCTACACTCCAAGACTGCTTCCATCACGTGGACTGGGACATGTTTCGTATTGCGTCAGATGGGAATATTGACGAATACGCTGATTCGGTGTGCGAGTTCATTAGCACGTGCGTCAAAGATGTCGTTCCCATAGCAACGATAAAAACATTCCCTAACCAGAAACCGTGGATTGATGGCAGCATTCGCGTGAAACTGAAAGCGCGAACCACTGCTTTTAATCAGGGCAAGGTGTCTGGCAACATGACTGAATACAAACAGTGCAGCTATTCCCTCCGCAAGGCTATTAAACAAGCTAAGCGTCAGTACAGAGACAAAGTGGAATCTCAATTCAATGGCTCAGACACAAGAGGCATGTGGCAGGGTCTACAGTCAATCACGGACTACAAGATGAAATCCAGCCCAGTCACGGACCAGGATGTCTTGCTCCCAGGCAGACTAAATAACTTTTTTGCCCGCTTTGAGGACAATACAGTGCCACTGACACGGCCTGCAACGGAAACATGCGGTCTCTCCTTCACTGCAGCCGAGGTGAGTAAGACATTTAAACGTGTTAACCCTCGCAAGGCTGCAGGCCCAGACGGCATCCCCAGCCGCGCCCTCAGAGCATGCGCAGACCAGCTGGCCGGTGTGTTTACGGACATATTCAATCAATCCCTATACCAGTCTGCTGTTCCCACATGCTTCAAGAGGGCCACCATTGTTCCTGTTCCCAAGAAAGCTAAGGTAACTGAGCTAAACGACTACCGCCCCGTAGCACTCACTTCCGTCATCATGAAGTGCTTTGAGAGACTAGTCAAGGACCATATCACCTCCACCCTACCTGACACCCTAGACCCACTCCAATTTGCTTACCGCCCAAATAGGTCCACAGACGATGCAATCTCAACCACACTGCACACTGCCCTAACCCACCTGGACAAGAGGAATACCTATGTGAGAATGCTGTTCATCGACTACAGCTCGGCATTCAACACCATAGTACCCTCCAAGCTCGTCATCAAGCTCGAGACCCTGGGTCTCGACCCCGCCCTGTGCAACTGGGTACTGGACTTCCTGACGGGCCGCCCACAGGTGGTGAGGGTAGGCAACAACATCTCCTCCCCGCTGATCCTCAACACGGGGGCCCCACAAGGGTGCGTTCTGAGCCCTCTCCTGTACTCCCTGTTCACCCACGACTGCGTGGCCACGCACGCCTCCAACTCAATCATCAAGTTTGCGGACGACACAACAGTGGTAGGCTTGATTACCAACAACGACGAGACGGCCTACAGGGAGGAGGTGAGGGCCCTCGGAGTGTGGTGTCAGGAAAATAACCTCACACTCAACGTCAACAAAACTAAGGAGATGATTGTGGACTTCAGGAAACAGCAGAGGGAACACCCCCTATCCACATCGATGGAACAGTAGTGGAGAGGGTAGCTAGTTTTAAGTTCCTCGGCATACACATCACAGACAAACTGAATTGGTCCACTCACACTGACAGCGTCGTGAAGAAGGCGCAGCAGCGCCTATTCAACCTCAGGAGGCTGAAGAAATTGGCTTGTCACCAAAAGCACTCACAAACTTCTACAGATGCACAATCGAGAGCATCCTGGCGGGCTGTATCACCGCCTGGTACGGCAACTGCTCCGCCCTCAACCGTAAGGCTCTCCAGAGGGTAGTGAGGACTGCACAACGCATCACCGGGGGCAAACTACCTGCCCTCCAGGACACCTACACCACCCGTTGTTACAGGAAGGCCATAAAGATCATCAAGGACATCAACCACCCGAACCAATGCCTGTTCACCCCGCTATCATCCAGAAGGCGAGGTCAGTACAGGTGCATCAAAGCTGGGACCGAGAGACTGAAAAACAGCTTCTATCTCAAGGCCATCAGACTGTTAAACAGCCACCACTAACATTGAGTGGCTGCTGCCAACACACTGTCATTGACACTGACCCAACTCCAGCCATTTTAATAATGGGAATTGATGGGAAATGATGTAAATATATCACTAGCCACTTTAAACAATGCTACCTTATAATGTTACTTACCCTACATTATTCATCTCATATGCATATGTATATACTGTACTCTACAACATCGACTGCATCCTTATGTAACACATGTATCACTAGCCACTTTAACTATGCCACTTTGTTTACTTTGTCTACACACTCATCTCATATGTATATACTGTACTCGATACCATCTACTGTATGCTGCTCTGTACCATCACTCATTCATATATCCTTATGTACATGTTCCTTATCCCCTTACACTGTGTATAAGACAGTAGTTTTGGAATTGTTAGTTAGATTACTTGTTGGTTATCACTGCATTGTCGGAACTAGAAGCACAAGCATTTCGCTACACTCGCATTAACATCTGCTAACCATGTGTATGTGACAAATAAAATTTGATTTGATTTGATTTTCTGTAACCGTAATAGCCTTGGTTTCATGCATGTTAACATCAGAAGCCTCCTCCCTAAGTTTGTTTTATTCACTGCTTTAGCACTCTCTGCCAACCCTGATGTCCTAGCCATGTCTGAATCCTTTCTTAAGAAGACCACCAAAAATTCTGAAATCTCCATCCCTAACTACAACTTTATCAGACAAGATAGAACGGCCAAAGGGGGCGGTATTGCAATCTATTGCGAAGATAGCCTGCAGAGTTCTGTCCTACTATCCAGGTCTGTACCCAAACAATTTGAACTTCTACTTTTAAAAATCCACCTCTCTAAAAACAAGTCTCTCACTGTTGCCGACTGCTATAGACCACCTTCTGCCCCCAGCTGTGCTCTGGACACCATATGTGAACTGATTGCCCCCCATCTATCTTCAGAGCTCGTGCTGCTAGGCGACCTAAACTGGAACATGCTTAACACCCCAGCCATCTTACAATCTAAGCTTGATGCCCTCAATCTCACACAAATGATCAATAAACCTACCAGGTACCACCCCAAAGCCGTAAACACGGGCACCCTCATAGATATCATCCTAACCAACTTGCCCTCTAAATACACCTCTGCTGTTTTCAACCAAGATCTCAGCGATCACTGCCTCATTGCCTGCATCCGTAATGGATCAGCGGTCAAACGACCTCCACTCATCACTGTAAAACGCACCCCGAAACACTTCAGCGAGCAGTACTTTCTAATCGACCTAGCCTGGGTATCCTGGAAGGATATTGATCTCATCCCGTCAGTAGAGGATGCCTGGTTATTTTTTTAAATGCCTACCTCACAATCTTAAATAAGCATGCCCCATTCAAGAAATGTAGAACCAGGAACAGATATAACCCTTGATTCTCTCCAGACCTGACTGCCTGTAACCAACACAAAAACATTCTATGGTGTTCTGCATTAGCATCGAATAGCCCCTGTGATATGCAACTTTTCAGGGAAGCTAGAAACCAATATATATAGGCAGTTAGAAAAGCCAAGGCTAGCTTTTTCAAGCAGAAATTTGTTTCCTGCAACACAAACTCAAAAACGTTCTGGGACACTGTAAAGTCCATGGATAATAAGAACACCTCCTCCCAGCTGCCCACTGCACTGAGGATAGGAAACACTGTCATCACCTATAAATCCACTATAATTGAGAATTTCAATAAGCATTTTTCTACAGCTGGCCATGCTTTCCACGTGGCTACCCCTACCCCGGTCAACAGTACTGCACCCCCCCACAGCAACTCGCAAAGCCTTCCCCATTTCTCCTTCTCCCAAATCCAGTCAATTGATGTTCTGAAAGAGCTGCAAAATCTGGACCCCTACAAATCAGCCGGGCTAGACAATCTGGACCCTTTCTTTCTAAAATGATCTGCCGAAATTGTTGCATCCCTTATTACTAGCCTGTTAAAACCTCTCATGTCGTCTGAGATTCCAAAAGATTGGAAAGCAGCTGCGGTCATCCCCCTCTTCAAAGGGGAGAACACTCTTGACCCAAACTGCTACAGACCTATATCTATCCTACCCTGCCTTTCTAAGGTCTTCGGAAGCCAAGTCAACAAACAGATTACTGACCATTTCGAATTCCACCATACCTTCTCCACTATGCAATCTGGTTTCAGAGCTGGTCATGGGTGCACCTCAGCCACACTCAAGGTCCTAAACGATATCTTAACCGTCATCGATAAGAAACAATACTGTGCAGCCGTATTCATTGACCTGGACAAGGCTTTCGACTCTGTCAATCACCACATCCTCATCGGCAGACTCGATAGCCTTGGTTTCTCAAATTATTTCCTCGCCTGGTTCACCAACTATTTCTCTAATAGAGTTCAGTGTGTCAAATTGGAGGGCCCGTTGTCTGGGACTCTGGCAGTCTCTATGGGGGTGCCACAGGGTTCAATCCTCGGGCCGACTCTCTTCTCTGTATACATCAATGATGTTGCTCTTGCTGCTGGTGAGTCAATGGTACACCTCTACGCAGACAACACCATTCTGTATACTTCTGGCCCTTCTTTGTGTTTAACTAACCTCCAGACGAGCTTCAACACCATACAACTCTCCTTCCGTGGCCTCCAACTGCTCTTAAACGCAGGGAAAACTAAATGCATGCTATTCAACCGATCCCTGCCCGCACCTGCTAACCCGTCCAGCATCACTACTCTGGACGGCTCTGACTTAGGTATTTGTAGTTGTCCACGTATTCTAAGTGTCTGGTTAGACTGGAAACTCTCCTTCCAGACTCACATCAAACATCTCCAATCCAAAGTTAAATCTAGAATTGGCTTCCTATTTCGCAACAAAGCATCCTTCACTCATGCTGCCAAACATACCCCAGTAAAACTGACCATCTTACCAATCCTCTACTTCGTAGATGTCGTTTATAAAATAGCCTCCAATACCCTACTCAATCAATTGGATGCAGTCTATCACAGTGCCATCCGTTTTGTCACCAAAGCCCCATATACTACCCACCACTGCGACCTGTACGCTCTTGTTGGCTGGCCCTCGCTTCATTCTCATCGCCAAACCCACTGGCTCCAGGTCATCTACAAGACCCTGTTAGGTAAAGTCCCCCCTTATCTCAGCTCGCTGGTCACCATAGCAGCACCCACCTGTAGCACGCGCTCCAGCAGGTATATCTCTCTGGTCACCCCCAAAACCAATTCTTCCTTTGGCCACCTCTCCTTCCAGTTCTCTGCTGCCAATGACTGGAACGAAATACAAAAATCTCTGAAACTGGAAACACTTATCTCCCTCTCTAGCTTTAAGCACCAGCTGTCAGAGCAGCTCACAGATTACTGCACCTGTACATAGCCCATCTATAATTTAGCCCAAACAACTACCTCTCCCCCTGCTGTATTTATTTATTTATTTTGCTCCTTTGCACCCCATTATTTCTATCTCTACCTTGCACATTCTTCCACTGCAAATCTACTATTCCAGTGTTTTACTTGCTATATTGTATTTACTTTTCCACCATGGCAAAGTGACTTTTACCAAGTCACTTGGCTCTGTCATAACCTCACATGGTCTCTCCTATCATTGCTATGCAGACGACACACAATTAATCTTCTCCTTTCTACCTTCTGATGACCAGGTGGCGAATCGCATCTCTGCATGTCTGGCAGACATATCAGTGTGGATGACGGATCACCACCTCAAGCTGAACCTCGGCAAGACGGAGCTGCTCTTCCTCCCGGGGAAGGACTGCCCGTTCCATGATCTCGCCATCACGGTTGACAACTCCATTGTGTCCTCCTCCCAGAGCGCTAAGAACCTTGGCGTGATCCTGGACAACACCCTGTCGTTCTCAACTAACATCAAGGCGGTGGCCCGTTCCTGTAGGTTCATGCTCTACAACATCCGTAGAGTACGACCCTGCCTCACACAAGAAGCGGCGCAGGTCCTAATCCAGGCACTTGTCATCTCCCGTCTGGATTACTGCAACTCGCTGTTGGCTGGGCTCCCTGCCTGTGCCATTAAACCCCTACAACTCATCCAGAACGCCGCAGCCCGTCTGGTGTTCAACCTTCCCAAGTTCTCTCACGTCACCCCGCTCCTCCGCTCTCTCCACTGGCTTCCAGTTGAAGCTCGCATCCGCTACAAGACCATGGTGCTTGCCTACGGAGCTGTGAGGGGAACGGCACCTCAGTACCTCCAGGCTCTGATCAGGCCCTACACCCAAACAAGGGCACTGCGTTCATCCACCTCTGGCCTGCTCGCCTCCCTACCACTGAGGAAGTACAGTTCCCGCTCAGCCCAGTCAAAACTGTTCGCTGCTCTGGCCCCCCAATGGTGGAACAAACTCCCTCACGACGCCAGGACAGCGGAGTCAATCACCACCTTCCGGAGACACCTGAAACCCCACCTCTTTAAGGAATACCTAGGATAGGATAAGTAATCCTTCTCACCCCCCCCCTTTAAGATTTAGATGCACTATTGTAAAGTGACTGTTCCACTGGATGTCATAAGGTGAATGCACCAATTTGTAAGTCGCTCTGGATAAGAGCGTCTGCTAAATGACTTAAATGTAATGGCCTTTTTGCTGCCTTTGCCCTTATCTCACCTCATTTGCTCACATTGTATATTTACTTATTTTTCTACTATATTATTGACTGTATGTTTGTTTTACTCCTTGTGTAACTCTGTGTTGTTGTATGTGTCGAACTTCTTTTCTTAATCTTGGCCAGGTCTCAATTGTAAATGAGAACTTGTTCTCAACTTGCCTACCAGGTTAAATAAAGGTAAAATGAAAAATAAAATAAATAAATAAGAAACCCCAACTTTGTGCACAGATCGGCCAATTTAGTGGGTCAATGAATGTCATGCCACTTACATCCCCGTCCCCCTATCCTCTTGGCCATGAACTTGATTGTAGGATGTAGTGCAGAAGACCTCCCCTCTTCATTGTAGGATGTAATGCAGAATACCTCCCCTCCTTTGTTGTAGGATGTAGTGCAGAAGAACTCCCCCCTTTGTTGTAGGATGTAATGCAGAAGAACTCCCCCTTTGTTGTAGGATGTAATGCAGATGAACTCCCCCCTTTGTTGTAGAATGTAGTGCAGAAGAACTCCCCCTTTGTTGTAGGATGTAGTGCAGAAGAACTCCCCCCTTTGTTGTAGGATGTAGTGCAGAAGAACTCCCCCTTTGTTGTAGGATGTAATGCAGAAGAACTCCCCCTTTGTTGTAGGATGTAGTGCAGAAGAACTTCCCCCTTTTGTTGTAGGATGTAGTGCAGAAGAACTCCCCCCTTTGTTGTAGGATGTAGTGCAGAAGAACTCCCCCCTTTTGTTGTAGGATGTAATGCAGATGAACTCCCCCCTTTTGTTGTAGGATGTAATGCAGAAGAACTCCCCCCTTTTGTTGTAGGATGTAATGCAGATGAACTCCCCCTTTTGTTGTAGGATGTAATGCAGAAGAACTCCCCCCTTTGTTGTAGAATGTAGTGCAGAAGAACTCCCCCCTTTGTTGTAGAATGTAGTGCAGAAGAACTCCCCCCTTTGTTGTAGAATGTAGTGCAGAAGACCTTGCCTCTTGGAACAAGGTTTGGATCACAGCAGTCAGATCCTGAAGTGAACATAGCTAATAACCCTGATATAACCATGTACAGCGAACAAAAATATAAATGCAACATGTAAAGTGTTGTTCCCATGTTTAATGAGCAGAAAGAAAAGATTGCAGAAAGAAAAGATTACAGAAAGAAAAGATTGCAGAAATGTTCCATATGCACAACAAGCTTATTTCCCCTAAGAAATTTTGGGCACAAATGTCTTTACATCCCTGTTAGTGGGCATTTCTCCATTGCCAAGATAATCCATCCACCTGACAGGTGTGGCATATCAAGAGGCTGATTAAACTGCCTGATTATTACAGAGGTGAACCTTGCGCTGGGGACAATAAAAGGCCACTCTAAAATGTGCAATTTTGTCACACAACACATTGCCACAAATGTCTTGAGGGAGCGTGCAATTGACTGTGACTGCAGGAATGTCAACCATAGCTGTTGCTAGAGAAGTTAATGTTCATTTCTCTACCATAAGCCGCCCCCAACGTCAATTTTGAGAATTTGGCAGTACGTCCAACTGGCCTCACCTACGGGATCATCTGAGACCAATCACCCGGACAGCTGATGAAACTGTGGGTTTGCACAATCAAATCACTTTTGCACAAACTATCAGCAACCGTCTCAGGTGAAACTCATCTGCGTGATCATCATCCTCACCAAGATCTTGACCTGACTGCAGTTCAGCGTCATAACCGACTTCAGTGGGCAAATGCTCACCTTCGATGGCCAATGGCATGCTGGAGAAGTGTGCTCTTCACAGATGAATCCTGG
The DNA here is from genome assembly GCF_021184085.1 of Oncorhynchus gorbuscha. Lineage (NCBI taxonomy): Eukaryota > Metazoa > Chordata > Actinopteri > Salmoniformes > Salmonidae > Oncorhynchus > Oncorhynchus gorbuscha. Next base: position 73,976,558 of record NC_060183.1, on the reverse strand, counting down.
TTTCAACTGAATCCGGGCAGATGGGAGACCGCGTGTATGGCGTTGTGTGAGTGAGCAGTTTGTGGTTGTCAACATTGTGAACAGAGTGCCCCATGGTGACGGTGGGGTTAGGGTATGGATCTAAACCAATTCCTGTAAGCTGAACATGTCATAGTTCTTCCATGGAACGCAGGCCATGCTCACCCTTGGATCCTGACAATATTCAGCAACTTGGCACAGCCATTGAAGAGCAGTGGGACAACATTCCACAGGCCTCAGTCAACAGTCTGATCAACTCTATGCGAGGGATATGTGTCGCGCTGCATGAGTCAAATGGTCACACCAGATACTGAGTGGTTTTCTGATCTACGCTCCTACCTTTTTTTTAAGGTATCTGTGACCAACAGATATCCCAGTCAAGTAAGATCCATAGCTTAGGGCCTAATGAATTCATTTAAATTGACTGATTTCCTTATATGAACTGTAACTCAATAAAACCTTTGAAATTGTTGCATGTTGCGGTTATATTTTTGTGCAGTGTAAGTAGACACATTTGAATTATATCTAGTGTGTATAAAATAGACTACATATACAAAGTATGTGGACACCCCTTGAAATTAGTGGATTCGGCTATTTCACGCAGTCATGCAATCTCCATAGACAAACACTGGCACCGTCATAGGATGCCACTTTTCCAACAAGTCAGTTCGTCAAATTTCTGCCCTGCTCGAGCTACTCCGGTCAACTGTAAGTGCTGTCATTGTGAAGTGGAAACGTCTAGGAGCAATAACGTCGTGAAGCTCTGCACCATTAGACTTTCGCCATTAGCATTGGAAATGCGTTCTCTGGAGTGATAAATCACGCTTCACCATCTGGCAGTCCGACGCACAAATGTAGGTATGGCGGATGCCAGGATAACGCTACCTGCCCGAATGCATAGTGCCAACTGTAAAGTTTGGTGGATGATGAATAACAGTCTGGGGTTGTTTTTCATGGTTCGGGCTAGCCCCCTTAGTTCCAGTGAAGGGAAATCTTAATGCTACAGCATTCAATGACATTCTAGACGATTCTGTGCTTCCAAATTTGTGGCAACAATTTTTGGAAGGACCTTTCCTGTTTCAGCATGACAATGCCCCCATGCACAAAGTAAGGTCCATACAGAAATGGTTTGTCGAGATCAGTGTGGAAGAACTTGACTGGTCCTGATCTCAACCTGATTGAATGCGTTTGGGATGAATTGGAACGCCGACTGCGAGCCAGGCCTAATCTCCCAACATCAGTGCCTGACCTTGTGGCTGTATGGAAACAAATCTCTGCAGTAATATTCTAATATCTAGTGGAAAGCCTTCCCAGAAGAGTGGAGGCTGTTATAGCAGCAAAGGGGGGACCATCTCCATATTACTGCCCGTGACTTTGGAATGAGATGTTCGACGAGCAGTTGTCCACATACTTTTGGTCATGTAGTGTATGCTATTTATCCCTTAGACACCTCGAGTGTGGCTCTATATAGTTCACTAACAGGCTTAAGCACAGTGGGATAAGATGACGAGAGTTGTGTGTGTGTGTGTGTGTACACACAGACATACACCTCCAGACTGTGCCTCTTGAGTAGGTTGTTTTACAGTGCAAAAGGGTGAGAGTTCATGGTCCGGTCAGAATTTCCACTGTCACAGTGTTTCCGTGACCAGGATCATACATGGATGCATGCTGAGGTCGCTGGAATAGGAAGTCAAAAGGGTGGTGGATAAATGCATCATTAGTACCGCCTTCCTGAGATCTAGAAGTAGTCGTTTCGGATCCAGAAAACACCTTAGCTTTTCTGGGTCAGTGGTATGATGGTGCTTATTGAGTACGCCGTGTACTGAGAGAGGAATTTCCACTCTGTCACACACACACGGTTGGATGATCAGAGTCTCTATCCAGGTCAAGCTGAAGAGGGAGGTCAACTACCCCACCCCCCAAATGAATATAAATCATGTCTGTCTAACCCTAGTGCTCTCATAGCACCGTAAGAGACCACAGGGTCCAGAGTAATCTCATGAAATGAGAAGGGCCAAAGCTCCATAAAAGCATGCAAGCCACAGATACTTAACCAGCGGTATCCAACTTTTCTCTGCCATGAACCACCAATGCTGCATTTACACAGGCAGACCAATCGGGTCAGCTCAGAAAAAAATTGTAATGTGAAAAGATCAGATGTGATTGGTCAAAAGACCAATTAGTGGAAAAAATATCAGAATTGGCCTGCCTGTGTAGATGTAGCCTAATTAGCACAAACCATCTTATCGTTCCCTTTTGACAACATTTTCTAAGCTGACCTCATAGCTCTTTAGTTTAGAGCAGAGATGGACAACCTTGATCGGGTTGCGGGCCACAAACAATCTGAACTCATAATGAGGGGCCACAGTGGCTCGCAGGTCTGCTTACCTACAGTCATACCCACACAATGCAGTCAGAACGGGCCTTAGTCTTTGGGGGGGGTATAAAAGGTGTGACTGCGAGCTGTGAAATCGGTGAGCGTCTGCTCCAGTGGTCATTGTCACCAAGCTACAGCTGTCCCACTCACGTAAGAAATTCAGAACGAGAAAGTGTAGGCTATATAGAAATAATGACACTCAAATTGAAAATGATTAAACAAAATAAGGATTCATATCAACCTAACACAGGTGTATATTACATCACACATTCCAGTGTTCCAACTTTAACCAGGTTGCATGGGATTATTACTAATAAGAGTCGGTGCATCCGACTGGCTGATTTGACAGCCCCCCAATGCAGTAATACACCTCTGAGATTGCCTAAATAAAAACAATGAAACTGCTATGCAGTTGTCGGTTATCGCGGGTTAACGCAGAACTGATTGAATCTAGTTCTAATTTAGCAATCTATACTGAACAGAAATATAAACGCAACATGCAACAATCTGAAATGTGATGATGCCGCCCTTTGATCAGCAGTGACAACTTTGTCAAAGGTAGGGGCGCAAAATATTTAGCTTGTCCATTCCCAGCGTGCCTCTCCAGGGTGCTGTTGGAGAGATGCATCTCTGTAGTGCTCCATCAATGTTCTCTCCAAAAAATGATCCAACATAAATCTTGTAGCAGATATAGGATAAGGTAGAATGATTATGTGGCCTTTTCTGTAGCCTCCAGGCTGGAGATAAAATGTATGACAATGTAATGAGACTGACACCTTTTACATCATACAGGTTTCTGATCGAATGTCGGATGCACAAATTTGAACCTGGATAAGAGTGTCGCTAAATGACTTAAATGTTGTAAATGTTCCGGACCAAATTTGAACCAATCTAAACCATGCCTTTTCAGACGTCTATAAATTACTTTTTAACAACCAGAAATTGGCTGATTTCAAAATCCGAAAAAACATATTTTCAACTTTCATTCAGAACTTTCAAATCAAATCAAATCAAATGTATTTATATAGCCCTTCGTACATCAGCTGATATCTCAAAGTGCTGTACAGAAACCCAGCCTAAAACCCCAAACAGCAAGCAATGCAGGTGTAGAAGCACGGTGACTAGGAAAAACTCCCTAGAAAGGCCAAAACCTAGGAAGAAACCTAGAGAGGAACCAGGCTATGTGGGGTGGCCAGTCCTCTTCTGGCTGTGCCGGGTGGAGATTATAACAGAACATGGCCAAGATGTTCAAATGTTCATAAATGACCAGCATGGTTGTATAATAATAAGGCAGAACAGTTGAAACTGGAGTAGCAGCATGGTCAGGTGGACTGGGGACAGCAAGGAGTCATGTCAGGTAGTCCTGGGGCATGGTCCTAGGGCTCAGGTCAGTTGAAACTGGAGCAGCAGCATGGCCAGGTGGACTGGGGACAGCAAGGAGCCATCATGTCAGGTAGTCCTGGGGCATGGTCTTAGGGCTCAGGTCCTCAGAGAGAAGAAAGAAAGAGAGGAGAGAATTAGAGAACGCACACTTAGATTCACACAGGACACCGAATAGGACAGGAGAAGTACTCCAGATATAACAAACTGACCCTAGCCCCCCGACACAAACTACTGCAGCATAAATACTGGAGGCTGAGACAGGAGGGGTCAGGAGACACTGTGGCCCCATCCGAGGACACCCCCGGACAGGGCCAAACAGGCTTCAACTTTCATATCTGATTTCAACATCTGGGAAAAAAACTATTTTTGAAGGTTTGGAAAAGATGCCTTTTCAATGTCCTGGAAAAGGACTTTAAACATACCTTTTCACCTTTCATTCATAACCTAAATTGAAATAACTTTGTTTGGGGAAAAAAAATGTTTACAGGTCCTGGGCAGGCGTGGTTACACATGGTCTGCGGTTGTGAGACCGGTTGGACGTATTGCCAAATTTTCTAAAAAGAAGTTGGAGACGGCTTATGGTAGAGAAATTAACACTAAATTATCTGGCAACAGCTCTGGTGGACTTTCCTGCAGTCATTGTGACAATTGCACACTCCCTCAAAACTTGAGCCATCTGTGGCATTGTGTTGTGACAAAACTGCACATTTTTAAATGGCCTTTTGCCCCCAGCACAAGGTGCACCTGTGAATCATGCTGTTTAATCATCTTCTTGATATGCCACACCTGTCAGGTGGATGGATTAAGAATAAAAACATCACTAACAGGGATGTAACCAAATTTGTGCACAACATTTGCAGGAAATAAGCTATTTGTGCTTGTGGAATATTTCTGGGATCTTTTATTTTGTCATGAAACCAGTACTTAACATGTGTTTATTTTTGTTAAATATAAACTTTTAGCTGACATGGGCTAATTGACTGTCAGTGACTGACATAACAGAACTGATGATGCATAACCAAATTTCACCTTATCAATTCTACTAATTTAACTCTTAAGAAGTTGAGACCCAAATGGATCTGCAGGCCTACAATTCAGTTGCCCATCCCTGGACAGTTCTCAGAAAAAGATTGGTAATAATTTTTTCCACAACTGTAAACAGTAGTACTGTAATGGTATACAAAATTGTTACAGGGAATCTGCCAATGTCATTTTTTTTAAATACCAAGCACATTAGATTCTACTACATCAATTTGAGCAAGTAGGTGACAGCAATAGTAAAGCTTCCCTTCAACTATTCTGAGGCCTGGAACTGTTGCTTACCTGAACCCTAAGGCCAGGATTCAATCCGATCACGCTTTGTTGGCAATGTTCCTGTGCTAGCGGACTGCATTCAGGGTGAATGCTGCATATCGGCTCACTCTAAAATGACCTTTAACTGGTACATAGAGAACAAAGGGTGATCGGATGGAATCCTGGCCTAACTCTCTAGCTATACCGAAATAAGTGCCAAATGGTTGTTTGGGAACGATAAGTTATTGGTGAAATTTTCTATTAACCACCATTATCAATGCACATATAGGGTGGCTTTATAGTCAAATGGCTCGCTTGTCTCAATTTTTTATCTAAGTGGAAATATGCTTTATAAACCTGCTATAAGATTCCATGTTGCCATTCTCCATAGGGTGATGTCAGACAGGACAATAATTCCAGGACAATAAATGGCAGTGTATCAGTGAGGTTTATTAGTGTAACTATACTGACAACGTATCACATACACCACAAAGATACCTGGCAAAACTCATGATCGTACAATATAAAAAAGAAATGTTTTAAAATGAACAAAACAGTGAAAAAAAAAAAGAGGAAACTATTGGTTCTAGCGATAAGAATCGCTGTCTTGATGGCTTGTGTCAATCCTTTGTGTGTGTGGTTCTTTGTGTGTGTGTGTGGTTCTTGGACGTGTTCCAACACTAGAGGAATTATCCTCAGAGCAACCCACTGAACGCATGTCTATGCCCATGGAGTGCTGGATACCAATCCAATAATTTGCTTCCTGTCTTTGTTGACTCTGAAAGGACCTGGCAGGTTTTGTGAAATAGCAACAGCTCCATCTAGCAGTCACGTAGCTGTAGGCCTAGTTCCTCACAAATCCTTTACACCCTATAAAACCTTTCACAAGACAAGGTCAAGTAAGCGTAAGAAGAAGCAAATTAGTTATTGAATTGAAATCCCACCCAATAACAACACAGTACTATCTCAACGCTTTATCAAATGTCCGAGGCAGAGGACAGACTAATGTGATAGAACATGAACAGGAGAACAATACTGCTTGAAGAAACGTCCACATTTTCCTCATGTTGCCCCCACAATAGCCTCCACTTGGAAAGAACGCTACAGTTCCCTAAAATCAGTCTTACGCCAACTGGGGCTGGCCACTTTCTGCCTTGCAACAGTCTGCCACTCGCCCTCCTCCAACTCCTTAGTCCAATCAAAACACCCGGTCAAACTCAGTCTGACTCGTTGTGGCCGGGTTCCTGTTCTGATTGGCTGGCTGCTGGGGCATGTGACCTCTCCGGCGGGGCGGGGCCAGGTACTCAAACATGGACGTGTTGTGCGTGGAGAGCATGTTCTTCAGGTCCGAGGGCATGGGGTCCGACCAGAAGAAGTCGTGGTTCAGAGCGTCGTCGCTGTCCGTCCTCTGCGCCGGGTCTAAGACTAGGAGCTTGTCAATCAAGTCCAGGGCGTACGGGTCCTTGACATAGGCCTTGAGGCGGTCCTTCACTTTCCTCTTCTGGCCCTTAGGGAGCTCCATCTTCTGGTAAAGCTCATACTTCTTGTCCACGCCCGGCCATACCTGATGGGGGAAGAGTTCAGGTTAGGAATTGAATGGTGAATGAGAATTTGTTTGTGTTACACTGGTGGTTACACTGTGGTGTTTATTATTTTCCTTGGTCAGAAGAATGTAAAATCAAAGAAATCAGCTCAGTGTCAGAAATCAAGTTATTTTAATTTAGGTGATCTGTTCAAGTATTCCCGTGGATAAATAGAGGAACGTGTGATCGTATCCCATTGAAATAAAGGTTGGAAGTGATTCTGTTTTTGATTCTTGAGCTCAATTTGCAGTGTTCAAATTATTTATAACAATGCCCCCCCCCCCACCCCGATCATCAGCTCAAGGAAAACTCAGCCCACGGCTGAATGTTATTGACTGTAATTGATCCTGGTTGTGTGTAGGTATGCGTCCGTGTGTGTTTGAGTGTGGTTTGTGTGCATACCTCTGCCGTGATAGAGCCACACAGTTGACTGATGAGTGTGAGCTGGTGCTGCTCTGTGTTTCCTTGCATGATGGGACTGCGTGTCCACATCTCTGCCATGATGCAGCCTGCACCCCACAGGTCAATGGGAGGCCCGTAGTCTCTCTCGCCTGACAAAACAATGTAGTTCTCATTTTACATGCCATTCAATTACACATATTGCTACAAGCAAGCTCATCATATCAATGTCTTGTAACTGTATAAATAGCATGGGATTGTGTAAAAAAAAAATATTTATAGAGTTACATATAGCTTTTAAAGAAATGCCACCTTTTGAAAAATGTCCTTTGCCCAAACCTCTTCTTGACTACCCTCACTTACTTAATGTTTTCCAGAAGTAGCAAAGCTGATTCAAAATGGTCACCTAATTATCAAGTCATCCATTAGTTAAATCAGCTGTGTGAGTTCTCAAATACGACCCAAAAGTGGACTGGCTGGGGGTACTGGAGGAGAGGTTAGGGGATTTGGGCATGTACCCTACACTATGCCCCAGATGGGTTCCTTACCTAGCAGCAGCTCTGGGGGCCTGTACCAGAGTGTGACTACGCGGTTGGTGTAGCGGTTGCCCTGGCTGTTTTTGGCCAGGCTGAAGGCTCGCGCCAGCCCAAAGTCTGCCAGCTTCAGCACGCCGTCACGGGTGATGAGCACGTTGGCTGCCTTCATGTCTCTGTGTAAGATCTGAGAGGAGGAAGGTGTCCACCGAGTGGCACAATGTTAAATGCGGAATTCAAAATGCAGTGCATTTGGTGAAAAGATCAGCAATGATGATACAGGTTTGTTGTATTGTAGAATAGGAATCAAATTAAGTCTAAAAACGTTTTTACCCTTTTCAAACTACGGCTTTGATCCAAACCCTACTGTGGTGTCTATGATCATTAGTTTTTTCCATTCTAGGTTACAGTGACTATGGATGGGAGTCTGTCATAAATGGACCGTAGCCTCACCTTGTTTCTGTGGATATAGTAGAGTCCGTTCAGCAGCATCTGCATCACCTTCTTGATCTCGGCCAGGGTGAATTTCACATTGGCGTTGCTTAGCAACCCTGCCAGGTCGTGCTCACAGAAGTCAAACACCAGGTAGATGCTTCCTTTGTAGCGGTTGAACTGGGTGGCTGTGTGTTGATGAGAAGATTGAGTAATTACACACACAAGCAACCACTCCACACACTAGTCTGGATTGGTAATCCAATACTGCTTTTTGACAACGAACAATATGGACGGCCCAATGCAAGCTGTAGGTTGCTACTGGGAATGCATGACTGACACTCACCTTTGGTTCGACAGATCTCTATGAGGTTGACAACGTTCTCATGTTTCAAGAGCTGCAGAATCTTGATCTCTCTCAAAGCAGTGATTGGAAACTGTGACAAAGATTACTATTTGCATCCATGTATGTTTATAGTGTGCCATAGTTTACCACTAGCCTATCCAATAAATATTACACAGTCTCTGACAGCATGCATCTTCTGTGTGTATAATGTTGGAATGTTGATATTAATCTAATGCAGGTCAGATAGTTAAGAGACGTGGCTTTGTTGTCCCTCTTACCCCTTCTTTCTCGTTCTCCATCAACACTTTCTTCAGTGCTACCTTCTTCCCAGTCTGTCTGTGTTTGGCTTTGAACACCTCCCTGGAAAGGTAAAGTATGGTGCCAATGACAAGAAAATCAAATATGCTAAGTGTTCTTCTGAAACTAGCTAACGTGAAGTTACCTTAGTTATGTTTATATTCAGGTTATGAACTCAGAACCTAACGTCACTATCAACACAGGTGTGGATAAAAGAGCAGATGCAGCAAACAGCAAGTGCATTTTAGATTGCTAAACTAGCTGGATATATGAACGTTAGTTGTCTTTCAAGAAAACAAGCTACTGTAGCTAGCTTGCAGTCAGGCTAAAGCGAACGTAACAACATAGGTTATCCTTAACGTTAGCGATGTTGTTGTCGGCAACCTTTTCACTAAATAACTATTAGAAATCTTACCCAAAGGTCCCTTGGCCGATCTTGGCAAGCTTTTCATATTTAGAAAACTCATCACAGAAAGGGAATTCGACTCCGTCGTAGTATTTGGACATAATGGCGGCCTCCCGGTCGGGCCTGAGAAAAGTAAAGGGTCACGTTAGTGAAAGGTTTCGCCAGAATTACATAATTTTACTCTAATATAAGTACACCAAATCAAGCAGATTTAGATCATGTATGTTCTACACAACGTTAAATCACACAATGGACATTAGATATGAATATATTCATACTTTTCAGCCCCGGCGGCGTTTCCTGTTTTGTCTCGCTGCATCCTTATTTGTTCCGTCGGATCCGTGCGTGCCCAGTGCGAAATGGGTAATGTAGTCGTTGTGCTTTCACAAACTTTACCAAAGAGGAAGCGAGATGGGTAATGTAGTCGTTGTGCTTTCACAAACTTTACAAAATGGAAGCGAGAGGCCCAACTCGGCGGAAAACCTGTCTCTCTCCAGCAGGTGGCGTTTTTAGTTTTCGCACACAAAGGAGTTTTTGTATGGAGGTCAATGAGTGTCTAATAGTATAGCATCTCTCTCCGTTGAATACAAACAGGAAGTTGACGTTAACAACCCGGGTATTTTAAAAATTATAATGAGACAACCAATCCGAAAGAAAGGATAGACAAGAGCTAGACAGCCCGTTTACCGCTTTGTGGACAACTTTTTATTTTATTAACAACAAATCAATACATAAAGCACATGAGGGAACACAAGCATACATAGATTACAAACAATGGACAATCGAGCTAGGGGGTACAATATCACATTACAATTACACAAGGACCTTAAGGGACATGCATATACTTACAATTCTAACAGCTTTTTTGTTAGTAGAGCATTTAACCGTCTTAAAATACAGTTCAATTTCTTTTTGTAGGGTACGAAAATGTGGTTTTCTGTTCGTAAATTGACATTTGTGTATATGAAATTTGGCCAAAAGAATAATGAAATTAATTACATAAAAATGTTTCAGCTTATTTCTATTGTATGTAAAGAATCCAAACAGTACATCTCTCCACAATAGTGTAAAATCTTCATAAATGTGTTCAATTATAAACCTACTGATGTCTTGCCAGTTTTCTTACATGCATATAATGCCAAAAAAGATGCAACACTGTTTCTGGGTGGTCATTACAAAAGGAGCAATTTGAGTTGATGTTTCCCTTAAGCTTCTTCATATAGTGGTTGGCAGGATAATATTTATGAATAATTTTAAAGGAAACTTCCTTAATTTTGTTAACAAGTAGTTATGTGTGTGGCAACATCCAAACTTTTTTCCAACAGATATTATCCATAAATCCATTCCAATAAGGCATGACATAAGGTTCAACATCCTGCTGAAACAATGTTCGTATCACTCTGTTGTTGAATGGACCAAAAGAGAAACAAATCTTTCCTACTGATGAGTCAACAGGGCCAATAAAAGGTAGGCTCTGAGGTTCAGGTCTTGGCTTTGTGGACAACTCCTCCTATAGAGCCCCACAGTGGAGGTGTCATAATACCCTTAAAAACCTAGCGGTAAAAACAAAGAAATGGTTCCAATTGTATTTCCACCATTCATTTTAACCCATAGGGGATTTTAGAAACACTTAAAATAAGGGCAGTGTTTCGTGTAGGCGAACCCTGGTGTGACGCTTTGAGGTGACTTTTATCAATATATTTGGCTCTATTACTCTCAGATTCGAAAATGCTAATTAGCATTAAAGTAGACATCATGCAAAACTACAAATCCCAGCAAGCGTCTGCATATCATTGGTAGCTGATGTCTTTGCTAACAGGTATTGTGTCAATTTAAAACTTGCACAAGTCAGTTCACAGAAATGTACATTTAAAATAATGTAGACAATCTATTAATTACTACATTTAGCTAACATTAGATAGTTAATCCAGAGGTTCTTACCTCGATTCTGCAGTTTCATGGCATTTGTAGTTCTTTATGATAGCAGCTAACTAATGATTCGCAGCTAACTAATGTTTCCTTTTTGGGGGGTAAATACAAGCGAATAAATTGATAAGTCACCTTGTCCTAGAGAGATTTACATGATTATCAAAATGTCACACCACGGTAAGCCTACATGAAACAGAGCCCTTATTGTGTTTCTAAAATCCCTGACAGGAAAAATGCATGGTGGAAAAGCAATTGGACCCATTTTACCTGTTTGACCACTAGGTTTTATGGGTATTATGACTCATTTTGTGGTACTCTATTGTTAGGGTGTAGAGACATGTATCTTGTCAGTATTTCCATAATCTTTGCTGTAGTAGCTACTGTCAATGGCCATGTTGGAGGGCATCAAAACGACTGCTGACTGACTGATCTACAAATCACCTTGCATCATAAATAATAAATCATTATTATTTGTAGATCAGTTAGTCAGCTAGTGTGTAGTAGTGTAGCCAGGTTGTATTTATTATGCAGAATCTGTTGCAAACGTTTACTCCATTGTTTACTATGTTGCAAGACATAATGAATACACTCCATGGGTGTCTTGCAACGGAAACAGTTTACCATTTAAGAACCAAACAGAGCAAACAAAACGGGGACAGATCAACCTAGATTTGTCCAATAGAAACACTAATTTTCGTTGCAAAACGTTTTCTGTTTGGAGTAACTGGTTTCTGTGGTAAAAACGTTTTGTAGCAGACTAAATGTTTTGAAACAGAATTGGTGTAATGAATACATCCTGTGCTTCCAAGATCACTTGTTGCAATGCAGTGCACAGTCATGTAGGCTACTGTAGCGACCCGCTGTCTGTGTGTTATGTGTTAGGCTAGGAGGTGGTTGTGTTGTACTGACCAGTACCCGGTGTTCGCGGGGTCCGACATGTCAATCAACCTGCTATCTGCCAATCACGGGAATGCCTGGAATGTTCTGATGCCGGGCATCCTGGTGGTTGGCGGAGTGGCGTGGAGGGGGGTTGGGCAGGGGGGTGGAGCATTGGAAGTTAAGACCAGGTTCAGCCTTTGTTCTCTCTCTCTTACGTCTGGGTTTCACAAGAGAAGGTCACGATTGACTTGTGGGTTATCTGTCATCTATTTGGCGTGTGCTACGGCCCAAACAGTAGCCTGTGTAAAGTTGGTTTAATAAACCGTCAATTCGCAAACTCAAGCCTCTGTCTGGACAATTGTTCATTTATGATCTAGTCAGGTCATTACACTACTATCAAAACTGTCTAACTGATTTCTCACAATGCGATCTTTCAAATAGGTCACGGTTTATACAAGAGAACACATTAGGCTACGTAAAAGAGACAAACTTGGAAAAAGTGCTGTTCGGAGTCTTGCTTCCATTCAGCCATGACCATAAGTGCTGTCAGGCACTGATATTAGGCAATTAGGCCTGGTTTGCAGTCAACATTCCAATTAATCCCAAAGGTGTTCAATTGGGTTGAGGTCAGGGCTCTGTGCAGGCCAGTCAAGTTCTTCCACATTGATAACGAAAAACTATTTCTGTATGGACCTCGCTTTGTGCACGGGGGCATTGTCATGCTGAAACAGGAAAGGACCTTCCCCAAACTGTTACCACAAAGTTGGAAGCACAGAATCGTCTAGAATGTCATTGTATGCTGTAGCGTTAAGATTTCCCTTCACTGGAACTAAGGGGCCTAACCCGAACCATGAAAAACAGCGCCAGATCATTATTCCTCCTCTAACAGACTTTACAGTTGGCACTATGTATTGGGGCAGGTAGCGTTCTCCTGGCATCCGCCAAACCCAGATTCGTCCGTCGTACTGCCAGATGATGAAGTGTGATTCATCACTCCAGAGAACGCATTTCCACTGCTCCAGAGTCCAATGGCGGTGAGCTTTACACCACTCCAGCCGATGCTCGATCTTAGGCTTGTGTGCGGCTGCTCGGCCATGGAAAACCATTTCATGAAGCTCCCGACAAACAGTTATTGTGCTGACGTTGCTTCCAGAGGCATTTTGGAACTTGGTAGTGAGTGTTGCTACCGAGGACAGATGATTTTTACGCACCACGCCGCTTCAGCACTCGGGGGCCCTGTTCTGTGAGCTTGTGGACTACCACTTCAGGGCTGAGCCGTTGTTGCCCCGAGATGTTTCTACTTCACAATAACATAAATGACAGTTGACCAGGGCAGGTCTAACAGGGTAGACATTTTAAGAACTGACTTGTTGGAAAGGGGTATGCTATGACGGTGCCACTTTGAAAGTCACCGAGCTCTTCAGTAAGGCCATTCTACTGCATTCTACCTCTCTCCTCCAAACATAACGATGGTCATTATGGCCAAACAGTTTCATCAGACCAGAGGACATTTCTCCAAAAAGTACAATCTTTGTCCCTGTGTGCAGTTGCAAACCATAGTCTGGCTTTTTAATGGCGGTTTTGGAGCAGTGGCTTCTTCCTTGCTGAGCGGCCTTTCAGGTTATTTCGATATAGGACTTGTTTTACTGTGGATATAAATACTTTTGTACCTGTTTCCTCCAGCATCTTCACAAGGTCCTTTGCTGTTGTTCTAGGATTGATTTGCACTTTTTGCACCAAAGTACGTTCATCTACAGGAGACAGATACTATAATACTTGCGTATTATTGTTTGTACAGATGAACATGGTACATTCAGGCATTTGGAAATTGCTCCTAGGATGAGCCAGACTTCTGGAGGTCTACAATTGTTTTTCTGAGGTCTTGGCTGATTTCTTTTGATTTTCCCATGATGTCAAGCAAAGAGGCACTGAGTTTGAAGGTTGGCCTTGAAATACATCCACAGGTACACCTCCAATTGATTCAAAATATGTCAATTAGCCTATCAGAAGCTTCTAAAGCCATGACATAATTTTCAGACATTTTCCAAGCTGTTTAAAGGCACAGTCAACTTAGTGTTTGTAAACTTCTGACCCACTGGAATTATGGTACCTTGAATTATAAGTGAAATAACTTGTCTGTCTGACAAATTACTTGTGTCATGTACAAAGTAGATGCCCTAACCTACTTGCCAAAACTGTAGTTTGTTAACAAGATATTTGTGGATTGGTTGAAAAACAATTTTATTGACTCCAACCTAAGTGTATGTGTGTGTGTATGTATGCTCACTGCTCAAAAAAATAAAGGGAACACTTAAACAACACAATGTAACTCCAAGTCAATCACACTTCTGTGAAATCAAACTGTCCACTTAGGAAGCAACACTGATTGACAATACATTTCACATGCTGTTGTGCAAATGGAATAGACAACAGGTGGAAATTATAGGCAATTAGCAAGACACCCCCAATAAAGGAGTGGTTCTGCAGGTGGGGACCACATACCACTTCTCAGTTCCTATGCTTCCTGGCTGATGTTTTGGTCACTTTTGAATGCTGGCGGTGCTTTTACTCTAGTGGTAGCATGAGACGGAGTCTACAACCCACACAAGTGGCTCATGTAGTGCAGCTCATCCAGGATGGCACATCAATGCGAGCTGTGGCAAGGTTTGCTGTGTCTCTCAACGTAGTGTCCAGAGCATGGAGGCGCTACCAGGAGACAGGTCAGTACATCAGGAGACATGGAGGAGGCCGTAGGAGGGCAACAACCCAGCAGCAGGACCGCTACCTCCGCCTTTGTGCAAGGAGGAGCAGGAGGAGCACTGCCAGAGCCCTGGAAAATGACCTCCAGCATGCCACAAATGTGCATGTGTCTACTCAAACGGTCAGAAACAGACTCCATGAGGGTGGTATGAGGGCCCGATGTCCACAGGTGGGGGTTGTGCTTACAGCCCAACACCGTGCAAGACGTTTGGCATTTGCCAAATTCGCCACTGGCGACTGTGCTCTTCACAGATGAAAGCAGGTTCACACTGAGCACGTGACATAGTCTGGAGATGCTGTGGAGAACGTTCTGCTGTCTGCAACATCCTCCAGCATGACCGGTTTGGCGGTGGTGTGGGGTGGCATTTCTTCGGGGGGCCCAGCCCTCCATGTGCTCGCCAGAGGTAGCCTGACTGCCATTAGGTACCGAGATGAGATCCTCAGACCCCTTGTGAGACAATATGCTGGTGCGGTTGGCCCTGGGTTCCTCCTAATGCAGGACAATGCTAGACCTCATGTGGCTGGAGTGTGTCAGCAGTTCCTGCAAGAGGAAGGCATTGATGCTATGGACTGGCCCACCCGTTCCCCAGACCTGAATCCAATTGAGCACATCTGGGACATCATGTCTCGCTCCATCCACCAACTGAGCACATCAGTTGCACCACAGACTGTCCAGGAGTTGGCGGATGCTTTCGTCCAGGTCTGGGAGGAGATCACTCAGGAGACCATCCGCCACCTCATCAGGAGCATGCCCAGGCATTGTAGGGAGGTCATACAGGCACGTGGAGGCCACACACACACACATATATATATATATATATGTATACATATATATGCACACACATCATATATATATATATATATATATGTGTGTGTGTGTGTATATAGATGTGTGTGTATATAAAGATATACATATATACAGAGAAATGCACGTGTGTGTGTGTATATATATATATATATATGTTAAATTTCTACTTTAAAATGGAGCACAGTCATGTATTAAATCATATGACAAATGTTATTCAAATAACTTGACTCACCCTCAATTATACCTGGAGGCACATGTATCAGCTTTAAAAAAAGACCATGTTTCTCTTTGTTTGGGCTAATTGTCTTCTAACCTAGCACAAGGCATTGGCAACTGGCTGCATTTCACAATTCCTGGTTATATGGCGATAATTAGCACAACACTCGATGCTCTGCTCCTCTTTCCATTTTGCCGATGCAGGCGTTGACTCCACATCCCTCAGCAAAGTACGTTTTTGGGGACAACACTTTTTTACCCACTTTGAACCCAGTGTGAACCAGCAGGAATTCTCCCATTGGTTGATGCAATGCATGCCTGCACATCAAGGTTGTACTTAGATGTTGCATGTATCAACAAATGGTTGCGGTCCACGTTATTGACTGTGCCCTCAGGCACCAGATTGCTATAATGCTGCGTTCAAAACAACTGGGAACTCTTGGAACTCTTGGAATGGTCATCCAACTCGGAAATGCAGGCATTTTTTCTCGTGCTCCGACTTTCCGGCGTGAAAATCACTAACGTCATGATTTGACCTAGTTTTTCCCCCAGTCGTCTTCAACGCATAACATATGATGTGGTTAGCTGATACGTAAAATCCATGTCTTGGCATGTGTCAGCAACGTCTGAGCAGGGGAACACAACCCTAGACACACAGGAACTTGACACCTATGAAGTGGCGTGGTGCTGCCCATGGTTCTAATCTAAACGGTCAGCATAGCTCAGTGAAAAAGGTTGGGGGAACTCACTTTCGATTCAAACCAGCTTTCATACTACTTTTAAAATGTTATTCTTTTGATATAAATGTATCCAAAAAACTTGGAAGTCAATCAATCTGCCATCATTGACACAATGGAAAATCAAAAACGTTATTATTTAAATAGCATGGGCGCCTATGCCATTTCAATATTTCAATAATATGATTTTCCATTGTGAGGAAAAACAAATGTGTACAATTTAAGGCCAAGTGGCAAACAATAATGCATACACTAGGGATGGGAGCCTGCGGGGACAGACGACGGAGTCATTGTTTTTCTGTCTGTTAAGTTGTTACTTGTATGTATACGTTTGTTTTTGCAATTTCAAAAAATGTATATATAATTATAAAAAAATTAAGAAAATTTGAGTGTACATATACCAGACTTGAAACTTGGATGATTTTTACAAACAATTGTTTAATGTTAATAACCAGCATTAAGTACATAACCAGTGCTATTTACAGCATTCAGAACCCAGACAGACACACAAGTACCTTCAAAATTCAAATGTCTGTATTTACCAGTGTTGGGGAGTAGTGAACTACACATAGTTCTAGTAATTTAACTACATTTTACAGTATTCACATATACTTATTCACAAAGTAGTTTGGATGTAGTGAACTACTTTTTCAAAGTAACTATAGTTTTATTATGGGTAACTTTAGTGTAGCTTACCTTCTTCCAGTGTGAAGTAATTGGTAGCTTGGTAAACTATATTTGAGTAGCTTCACCAACACTGGTATTTACACAATTAGTGTAAAAAATTAAAAGGAAATCCCAGAAGGCAAGGCAGGTGCAAAGTTCCAGTATCCCACTCAAACACTTGCTCTTCCAAATAACATGCACTGTATTTGCTACAATCTCAAACATACTGTTCTTAATTTAATTATACACAATTTAAACACAGCCATAATGATTCAATCTATTTTTAGTGATCCACTCCTCAAACTCTTTTGCTAACCTGTTTCCAGATCTGTTTGTGCCGTCTTGCCAACACCTATGGTCTTGTGCAGAAATAAATCTGGGACCAGGCTATTGTTTTGTCACAGGCTCATCCACAATGATGATTGCAATACAAAGAATACGATTCGATCTGTACAAGTAAACCTGCATAATTGTTTTGATGAACAATGAATGTGAATTTAAGTCTTAATATTGCAGTCAATAAATCTTTCAATCTGTCATATAAAGAACACGCCATCAAACTGATGTTGTACACCAAACCGCAACTGTAATGATGGCAACCATGTACTAGCTAAAACACCTGAATCTGGTCTGAAGCGGTATTAATCAATCTTGTATCAGTTTGTGGTGGCCTGGCCGGGCTCTGAACCAGGTCTGAGGCGAGCGGTCAATGGTGGCATAGGCTTTGGACCATCTGAAGCGGTCTTAAGCTGTCTTGTATCAGACAGTCTGTGGTGGCCTGTCTGGAGCAGTGTTCAGCCAAGCCTAGTCTGACCCTGAACTAGGTCTATCTTGGTTTGCCTCTCACAGCTTGGCCTTGGGGGTGCTCTCCAGCAACATCCTCATGTCCAGCAAGGCCTCCTCCAGCCTCTGGGCCATGTGGGTCGCATTGGTCTCATTGCAGCTGTTGAACGCCGACACAGCAAAGTTGATGTGTTCTGCCATGGGGTTGTAGCACACGCCATAGCCGTCGGGTGCCACGGGTCCGAAGCACATCACACAGTCAGTCTTGGCTGGCACCTTTGGGGGAGGAGAAAGAAGGGGGGAGCAGGCAAGCTTACTCCTTACGGTATGAGCATTAGCTAGTAGCCTCAGTAGCTAGACCCCCTAAGTAGCCTCAGTAGCTAGACCCCCTAAGTAGCCTCAGTAGCTAGACCCCCTAAGTAGCTAGACCCCCTAAGTAGCCTCAGTAGCTAGACCCCCTAAGTAGCCTCAGTAGCTAGACCCCCTAAGTAGCCTCAGTAGCTAGACTCCCTAAGTAGATTCAGTAGCTAGAACCCCTAAGTAGATTCAGTAGCTTGAACCCCTAAGAAGCTTCAGTAGCTAGATCCAATTTGTAAGTCGCTCTGGATAAGAGCGTCTGCTAAATGACTTAAATGTAAATGTAATCTTTATGTAGCTAACTTCTAATGACTAAGCTTGCTAGTGTAGGTATAAAAATGAGCTAACCAAGATGACACTTGGCTGACCCTAAGCTACTGACAACATTAGCTCAATAGCTAATTGTTAAGCTTGGCTACACCTGTCCCAATCGTGCAGGGCAGACAGACACGCAAGGAAAGAGTACTTCAGCACTACGGCACAGTGTTTTATCAACCAATTACGTCAGACTAGCAGTAATTCAACCAAAATGGTTTAATAAACCACTGTCACTGCATTGTCATATGGTTGTTCAGCCACCATATTGTGTTGCCAGATCGGAAAACAACAATGAGCGTCAATGAAACGTCCCATAAGATAGCTATTTACCTGGCTAGTGGAAAGATTGTAGTGGTTGGCCACAGCGTACGAGGTGTCCATGAAGATCTCAGGCATGGAGGTCAGGTCTTCGATGGCCTGCAGCTTCAGCCCCAGAAGGTGTCGGTCTATGGCCTGACCATGGATCGCCTGGACACAGCCAAACCATAGACATACATATTTATATCTAATATTCATGCATATTGATGATGTGTTTAGGCTATATCATTGATCCAAACACACTGGGCAAACACACTTGATTTGTGCACTTCAAACATTTCAATGTATTTTATTATAAAGGGACTGATAGTGCTCAGAGAATGGTGATTTTTGAGGTCGGTTTGGATCTTTAAAAAAAATCACTTTTTAAAATTTAGATTCGTAATATATATATATATATATATATATATTACGAATCTAAATTTTAAAAAGTGATTTTAAGTGATATATATATATATATATATACAGTGGGGCAAAAAAGTATTTTGTCAGCCACCAATTGTGCAAGCTCTCCCACTTAAAGACAGACAGACAAAATGATAAAGAAAAATCCAGAAAATCACATTGTAGGATTTTTAATGAATTTATTTGCAAATTATGGTGGAAAATAAGTATTTGGTCAATAACAAAAGTTTATCTCAATACATTGTTATATACCCTTTGTTGGCAATGACAGAGGTCAAACGTTTTCTGTAAGTCTTCACAAGGTTTTCACACACTGTTGCTGGTATTTTGGCCCATTCCTCCATGCAGATCTCCTCTAGAGCAGTGATGTTTTGGGGCTGTTGCTGGGCAACACGGACTTTCAACTCCCTCCAACAATTTTCTATGGGGTTGAGATCTGGAGACTGGCTAGGCCACTCCAGCACCTTGAAATGCTTCTTACAAAGCCACTCCTTCGTTGCCCGGGCGGTGTGTTTGGGATCATTGTCATGCTGAAAGACCCAGCCACGTTTCATCTTCAATGCCCTTGCTGATGGAAGGAGGTTTTCACTCAAAATCTCATGATACATGGCCCCATTCATTCTTTCCTTTACACGGATCAGTCATCCTGGTCCCTTTGCAGAAAAACAGCCCCAAAGCATGATGTTTCCACCCCCATGCTTCACTGTAGGTATGGTGTTATTTGGATGCAACTCAGCATTCTTTGTCCTCCAAACACGACGAGTTGAGTTTTTAACAAAAAGTTATATTTTGACCATCTGACCATATAACATTCTCCCAATCTTCTTCTGGATCATCCAAATGCTCTCTAGCAAACTTCAGACGGGCCTGGACATGTACTGGCTTAAGCAGGGGGACACGTCTGGCAATGCAGGATTTGAGTCCCTGGCGGCGTAGTGTGTTACTGATGGTAGGCTTTGTTACTTTGGTTCCAGCTCTCTGCAGGTAATTCACTAGGTCCCCCCGTGTGGTTCTGGGATTTTTGCTTACCATTCTTGTGATCATTTTGACCCCACGGGGTGAGATCTTGCATGGAGCCCCAGATCAAGGGAGATTATCATTGGCCTTGTATGTCTTCCATTTCCTAATAATTGCTCCCACAGTTGATTTCTTCAAACCAAGCTGCTTACCTATTGCAGATTCAGTCTTCCCAGCCTGGTACAATTTTGTTTCTGGTGTTCTTTGACAGCTCTTTGGTCTTGGCCATAGTGGAGTTTGGAGTGTGACTATTTGAGGTTGTGGACAGGTGTCTTTTATACTGATAACAAGTTCAAACAGGTGCCATTAATACAGGTAACGAGTGGAGGACAGAGGAGCCTCTTAAAGAAGAATTTACAGGTCTGTGAGAGCCAGAAATCCTGCTTGTTTGTAGGTGACCAAATACTTATTTTCCACCATATTTTGCAAATAAATTCATTAAAAATCCTACAATGTGATTTTATGGATTTTTTTTCTCATTTTGTCTGTCATAGTTGAAGTGTACCTATGTTGAAAATTACAGGCCTCTCATCTTTTTAAGTGGGAGAACTTGCAATTGGTGGCTGACAAAATACTTTTTTGCCCCACTGTGTGTGTGTGTGTGTGTGTGTGTGTGTGTGTGTGTGTGTGTGTGTGTGTGTGTGTGTGTGTGTGTGTGTGTGTGTGTGTGTGTGTGTGTGTGTGTGTGTGTGTGTGTGTGTATATATTGAATGTACTATGCGGATTGAATGCTGGAACACAGAATAAAACAATTAATAAAATGATGCTAGTGACGGTCCATTACTGCTAATCCCTTATTAACCATCATTTATTCACATTACTTTAATAGGATGTTTCAGTTGTGTATATTACATTGGTGTAATTTGATGACTATTATTTAATTCAGTCATCATCTCATCTCTACAGAGCTGCTGCCTATACTGTCTGACAACATCACTAATTTAGTAATTCTTCAAAGTAAATAAGGCATACTTTTATGAATTCTGAATACTAACTATCAATCACTTCGATCACGTATTTTTAGGAAGAGATACCTTGAAGTAGCTGCTTTCTATACCTCTGCATCACACATTCTCTGTGTCTGCTCCACTCCACTGAGGTATAATAATCTCCACACAGACCGGACGAGTAGGCGGGCGCGCAATGGATTATGGTCATTGTAGTTAATTACCATGTTTTCTGTGCTAAACTATGTGGAATATTGGCCTCCCTACTACATTGCCCAGTTCAGGCTTGATCTTATTTATCTCTAGAGAAACTACAGCGCAATGTGCGCATTGAGCTCATAGAAAAAGAAACAAACTAAATTCAAATTATTGAACCAACGTTTGTCAATTAGATGTTTCAAAAAACTAAAACTACCCACAGTAACTAACTATCGGTTAACCGCTCAGCACTAGTGAGTGCAGTACTCTGTCACTGATGAAGGTTAAGTAAATAGGGTGCCATAGGGTTGGGGTCAATTCCATAACAATTCTCCTCAGTGCTTTTCAATTAGGAACATTTGGAATATGGTTTAATTTCTGAATTGACTTGTTGGATTCGAACTTCTAACTTAATATCTACTGAGTAGATGGAAATCTACTGAGTGAGAAAGTTTCCATTCTGTCAGAACATCTTATGGTAAAATCTCATGTATCCTATGGAGAGAAGGGCAACGGTCTGGTTTCAGTCAACAGATAAGGTAAGACAGCCGTGGATTAGGCAGGAGTGAGGAATGTGGGCCGAGGCAGGGCCATGACTACACAGAGGAGAGGCACCACTGAAGTTCCTGCCTAGCAACAGTTTCAAGCAGACCACCATAGTCCCTATACCCAAGAACACTAAGGTAACCTACCTAAATGACTACCGACCCGTAGTACTCACGTCCGTAGCCATGAAGTGCTTTGAAAGTCTGGTAATGGCTCACATCAACACCATTATCCCAGAAACCCTAGACCCACTCCAATTTGCATACCGCCCAAACAGATCCACAGATGATGCAATCTCTATTGCACTCCACACTGCTCTTTCCCACCTGGACAAAAGGAATACCTACGTGAGAATGCTATTCATTGACTAAAGCTCAGCGTTCAACACTATAGTACCCTCAATGCTCATCACTAAGCTAAGGATCCTAGGACTGAACACCTCCCTCGGCAACTGGATCCGGGACTTCCTGACGTGCCGCCCCCAGGTGGTGAGGGTAGGTAGCAACACATCTGCCACGCTGATCCTCAACCCTGGAGCTCCACAGGGGTGTGTGCTCAGTCCCCTCCTGTACTCCCTATTCACCCACAACTGCATGGCCAGGCACGACTCCAACACCATCATTGCAGACGACACAACAGTGGTAGGCCTGATCACCGACAATGACGAGACAGCCTATAGGGAGGAGGTCAGAGACCTGGCTGGGTGGTGCCAGAATAACAACCTATCCCTCAACGTAACCAAGACTAAGGAGATGATTGTGGACTACAGGCGAAGGAGGACTGAGCACGCCCCCAT
Organism: Oncorhynchus gorbuscha; assembly: GCF_021184085.1. Taxonomy (NCBI): domain Eukaryota; kingdom Metazoa; phylum Chordata; class Actinopteri; order Salmoniformes; family Salmonidae; genus Oncorhynchus; species Oncorhynchus gorbuscha. The sequence goes on along the minus strand of NC_060183.1, from coordinate 73,953,811 downwards.
TCTCAACGACAGGGCTGTAGTGGAGCAGGTTGAGAGCTTCAAGTTCCTTGGTGTCCACATCAACAACAAACTAGAATGGTCCAAACACACCAAGACAGTCGTGAAGAGGGCACGACAAAGCCTATTCCCCCTCAGGAAACTAAAAAGGCTTGGCATGGGTCCTTATATCCTCAAAAGGTCTTACAGCTGCAATATGGAGAGCATCCTGACGAGCATCTAGGACAAAAAGGCATCTCAACAGTTTTTACCCCGAAGCCATAAGACTCCTGTGGGACTATTTGTATTGTGTGCCCCCCCCAACCCCTCTTTTACGCTGCTGCTACTCTCTGTTTATCATATATGCATAGTCACTTTAACTATACATTCATGTAAATACTACCTCAATTGGCCTGACCAACCAGTGCCCCCGCACATTGGCTAACCGGGCTATCTGCATTGTGTCCCGCCACCCCCTCTTTTACACTACTGCTACTCTCTGTTTATCATATATGCTGTCACTTTAACCATATCTACTTGTACATACTACCTCAATCAGCCCGACTAACCCGTGCCTGTATATCGCCTCGTTACTTGTTCACTGTTGATTAGAGCCTGTAAATAAGCATTTCACTGTAAGGTCTCTACACTGGTTGTATTCGGCGCACGTGACAAATAAACTTTGATTTGATAGATATGCAAGGAGTTGACTCCACCCAGTAGAGGTTCTACATATGTACTTGTGTAAACATGTCATTGTCTTATGCAGCTGTGTGACCCAGTGGGTGAATAAACTTGGTTTGAGCTTTATTAGTCGTCCGTGAGTTTCTTTGTTTGTCAGACCGGAATCTAAAGGGAATTGACCCCAAGCCTGTTGTGCGGATATCTATCCTTTCTATTAGACAGCAATCACTCACCATGTCAGTGTATGCCCGGTGGGCTTTCACAGCCTTCTCCAGTAGGGTCACTTTTTCTATCTTCTGTTTGGCTGGGTCGTCCATGGCCTTGACGAAATTAGCAGAGTCGATGGAGCAGGAGCGGATGGTGTCGGTGCGACCCAGCTTGAACATACGCAGAGACGCGCTCTCATAGGTGGCACAGCACCGCTGATACATCCTGAGAGAGAGAGAGAGAGAGAGAGAGAGAGAGAGAGAGAGAGAGAGAGAGAGAGAGAGAGAGAGAGAGAGAGAGAGAGAGAGATCCCAGTTATATTGCATTGATACAGTTTAAGGGTAGTAGGAGTTAGGGTTAGGGAATATTTTGCTCTCTGGAGATCCTGCTACTACAAAAGGAGGCTTACTGGATATCCTATCTAAAAACATTGCCATCTAGTGGTCTGAATATTGACATTCTTATCAACAATTCTCTATTTTATGAACAAGTCTTATAAATTGATGTATTCTTTCTGTTCCCCCTGTTGATGATGCTTATTATGCATTAAGGTTGAACCAAACAAATATATCACGTAACAAATATAAATGAAATAGGAAACAATTAAACAATAAATGTATGTTTTTGTTGTTGTTGAATTTTACCCCCTTTTTCTCCACAATTTCGTGGTATCCAATTGTTAGTAGTTACTATCTTGTCTCATCGCTACAACTCCCATACGGGCTAGGGAGAGACGAAGTAGAAAGTTATGCGTCCTCTGAAACACAACCCAACCAAGCCACAATGCTTCTTAACACAGTGCGCATCCAACCCGGAAGCCAGCCGCACCAATGTGTCGGAGGAAACACTGTGCACCAGGCAACCTTGGTTAGCGTGCACTGCGCCCGGCCCGCCACAGGAGATGCTGGTGCGTGATGAGACAAGGATATCCCTACCGGCCAAACCCTCCCTAACCCAGACAACGCTAGGCCAACTGTGCGTCACCCCACGTACCTCCCGATCGCGGCCGGTTATGACAGAGCCTGGGCGCGAACACAGAGTCTCTGGTGGCACAGCTGGCGCTGCAGTGCAGTGCTCTAGACTACTGCGCCACCCGAGAGGCCAACAATAATTATGTTTGCATATAATAATAGGCTAATATATTTAATATGCCATAAACTATTGTTTAACAGTTTCACTCAATTCATTCTAATTAACTTAATAATTAGGACACACCCCTCACTATTGTCATTGGTTGCACTGTTTGTCATCATAAGCTGGTTCAAGTATTCATGACATTACCCTGAAGAAGGCACAGTGATGCCGAAACGTTTGTGATTTACCCAATAAATTGGGAGTTTATATAGTGTGTGACTCTCTTTCTATAGTTTATTCGCCATTAGTCAGCACCTCCACCCAAAATCATCTTTCTGGGTGTGCGCCAGCTCATGATTTTTATTAAACAATGCAGGAATGACATAGGTGTTTGCAGTGTATCCTTGTTGAAACCAGGATTCACTAAATGTGAAGCCTGGGGAAGTTCATGGTAGAAAGATAGTGAAATAGGGGTGGGAACCTGCTGTAAATCAAAGGTGCTTACTAGATTAGTGTCGTATGTGCAACAGTGTGTGAGGATGGCCGGGAAATCACTGATTAAATCACAAAATATGTTGATCAATGTTGATTGTGTGTGGAACACACTTTTTGCAAAACACAATTCAGCTTTTCCTACAGGGTTTCTTCCATCTGTGCACTGTTGTAAACTAGCTTACTGGACAACTCTGCAAAGTGTGTCCTACCCAGTCTAAAAACAGTGATGATAACATAACACGTAGCACCAGCAGTGAGCACCAATGGCATGTGGGAGAGGGTTCTTCAAATGTAACATCCAATAAAAAATCTTGCCGCTGAAAGCCAGCGTTCCATTCAAACCGTTTTAACTAAGACACAATTCTCTAAAAGTCAAAGGGAGGCGTGACAACAATGTGACTTTGGAGGTGTGGCTACATGAGACTATTTGCAGTGTAACTGAAATAAGAACAGAAACATAATTAGCATAGTGCGTATCCTCACCTGTAGTAGGCCAGCTGTAGTCCCATCTGGATGAAGGCATCGGGGCTCATCTTGTGGGTCTTGGGGACGTTCTTGCCAAAGTGGGAGAAAACAATGACTTTGACATCCAGGTCATGAACCATTCTGGGGGGTAGATGTCACAACGCAGAATATTACAGGGTACGCCAATACAAATATATTCATTCCTAATTGAATACATCTAAACTATGTTTCTGAAATATATCCATAGGCCTGTATAATATTTAACCAAGGTCTGGAAAATAAGACTTGATTCAGGTGTGTTAGAGCTGGGCTGAAAAAAAAAGCCCGGGCCCCCTGTAGCCCTCCAGGACCAAGGCATGTATGTAGCAGAGGAGGCTGGTGGGTGGAGCTATAAAAGGATGGGCTCCTTGTAATGGCTAGAATGGTATTAATGGAACGGAGTCAAACGTGCGGTTTCCATATGTTTAATTACAGTGAGCCCATCCTCCTATATCTCTCCCCCACCAGCCTCCTCTGCTATGTAGCTAGCTCTCACACATAGAACTAGAACACATATTTCTATGTACTGTAAATACAGTTGAAGTTGGAAGTTTACATACACCGAGGTTGGAGTCATGAAAACTCATTTTTCAACCAGTCCACAAATTTCTTGTTAACAAACTACAGTTTTGGCAAGTCGGTTAGGACATCTACTTTGTGCATGACAAGTAATTTTTCAAACAATTGTTTACAGACAGATTATTTCACTTATAATTCACTGCATCATAATTCCAGTGGGTCAGAAGTTAACATACACTAAGTTGACTGTTTCTTTAAACAGCTTGGAAAATTCCAGAACAATATGTACCTCTTTGATTGACATCAGGGAAAATCGAAAGAAATCAGCCAAGACCTCAGGAAATAAAATTGTAGACATCCACAAGTCTGGCTCATCCTTGGGAGCAATTTCCAAACACCTGAAGGTACCACGTTTAACTATACAATCAATAGTACGCAAGTATAAACACCATGGTACCACACAGCCGTCATACCGCTCAGGAAAGAGACGAGTTCTGTCTCCTAGAGATGAACGTACTTTGGTGCAAAAAGTGCAACTCAATCCCAGAACAACAGCAAGGGACCTTGTGAAGATGCTGGAGGAAACAGGTAAAAAACTATCTATATCCACAGTAAAACGAGTCCTATATCGACATATAAAGGCCGCTCCAAAACCATCATAGAAAAGCCAGACTACGGTTTGCAACTGCACATGGGGACAAAGATCATACTTTTTGGAGAATTGTCCTCTGGTCCGATGAAACAAAAATAGAACTGTTTGGCCATAATGACCATCGTTATGTTTGGAGGAAAAAGGGGGGAGGCTTGCAAGCCGAAGAACACCATCCAAACCGTGAAGCACAGGGGTGGCAGCATCATGTTGTGGGGATGCATTGCTGCAGGAGGATCTGGTGCACTTCACAAAAAAGATGGCATCATGAGGTAGGAAAATTATGTGGATATATTGAAGAAACATCTCAAGACATCAGTCAGGAAGTTAAAGTTTGGTCACAAATGGGTCTTCCAAATGGACAATGACCCCAAGCATACATCCTAAGTTGTGGCAAAATCACTTAAGGACAACAAAGTCAGGGTATTGGAGTGGCCATCACAAAGCCCTGACCTCAATCCCATAAAAAATTTGTGGTCAGAACTGAAAAAGCGTGTGCGAGCAAGGAGGCCTACCAACCTGACTCAATTACACCAGCTCTGTCAGGAGGAATGGGCCAAAATTCACCCAACTTATTGTGGGAAGCATGTGGAAGGCTACCTGAAACATTTGACCCAAGTTAAACAATTTAAAGGCAATGCTACCAAATATTAATTGAGTGTATGTAAACTTCTGACCCACTGGGATTGTGATGAAAGAAATAAACGCTGAAATAAATCACTCTCTCTACTATTATTCTGACATTTCACATTCTTAAAATAAAGTGGTGATCCTAACTGACCGGAGTTGAAATTTAAAACGGAGTTTAAATGTATTTGGCTAAGGCGTATGTAAACTTCCGACTTCAACTGTATCTACACTCTCACATGTTCATGTTCTGCTTGGCCTTCTCAATGTCCTTCTTGATCTCTGGCGTGATGTTAAAGCGTAGTTTCTGAGGCATCGGCAGGGGGACCATGGGGGTACGCACCATCTCAGACTTCTTCCTGGTAGATCACAAACATGACAGGAAACCCTCAGTTCATGGTACTTGTTAAGGGAATTAGACCTGCAGACACGATGGCGCAGATCAACATTTCCCACAAATCTTCCATTGATGTCAATAAATTATTTGACATGTCTGAAGTAGAGTTGGCCAAAGATTGACAGAAGCAGATCTCATTTGTTGCTGCTCTACACAAAGCCAGCACGACAGGGATGAGCGAGTGATTGAAGAGACTGTGTTTTGTAAATTAATGAGATGACCCAACAGTGGTGCACTTACGTGTACTCGACGACGTGGTCAATCAAGGACACGATAGGCGGGCCTTCAGCAGGGGCGTGCTCATACATCAGACCACATGACCCATCCTCTCCAATGATAAACTGGAAACAAGGGACACGGGAAAGTGACAAACACTTGACAACACAGACTCAGGGATTTCAGTCGAATAAGTTCAGTGTTTAAAAAAGAAAATGCAGTACCAGACAAAAGTTTGGATACACCTACTCATTCCAGGGTTTTTCTTTATTTCTACTATTTTCTACTTCAAGAAGGGGAAGATACATACAGTGTGTGTGTGTATTCTGTGTGAGTGAGTGTACGTGTGTTGCTGCTGTTCCAGCGACTGCCCCCTCCGTAGAGCATCGGTGTGTGTGTGTATGTATGTGTGTATTCTGTGTGAGTGAGTGTACGTGTGTTGCTGCTGTTCCAGCGACTGCCCCCTCCGTAGAGCATCGGTGTGTGTGTGTATGTGTGTGTGTATTCTGTGTGAGTGAGTGTACGTGTGTTGCTGCTGTTCCAGCGACTGCACCCTCCGTAGAGCATCGGTGTGTGTGTGTGTAGCGTCACCTGCAAAGTCTTGTCGAACCAGCGGTTGCCACTGTTCCAGCGACTGCCCCCACCGTGGAGCATCTGGACAGCGGCTCGGCTGTGATACAGCTCGTCTGAGACGCAGGGCATGGGAGCATCCAGACACACTGTGAAGATGCTCTTCTGGATGGCCCGTACAGAGTCTTTGTTTGTCTTATCTAAGTGGAGAAAAGGACGAACACCAATCTATTTGTTATTCACACTTACCCAAACCCAGTTGTAAACACAGTTCTAATCTAATTTGACTCCAGTTCTAAACCACTGCTCACCTCTGGCCCAGTTCTTCCACATCAGCACAGTTGAAGTGAATAGATTCAAAGAGAGGAAACCACTATATTGAGACACAGCCCCTTTCTCTGTGATGGGTTCTGACTTCTAAACTTGAAAAAATTAAATATCCTTATTCATGTCACTGAGGGAGAGAGGGGAATGCAGAATGTTTACATTCTGTCAGAACATGTTCATGCTAGACATCAGATATCCTATGGAAAGGGGAAAGGGCCACAGTCTGGTACGAGTCAACAGGTCTGGTACGTGAGTTGGGGAGGATTGAGGAATTTGGGCCGAGGTCAGGTCAGATGAAGTGAGGAAGAACAGATATCACTAAAGTCCTGTCTAGCAACAGAGGTGTATTGGCTGTCCAGATGTGTAAGGAGACTCAGCGTAGGAGGAAGGTTTAAATACCAGTGCTTGTGTAAATATGTCTTTGTCTGTTCAGCTGTCTGACCCATTGGGTGAATAACTTGGTTTGAGCTTTCCTTAGTTGTCCATTAGTTTTTACTCACTTTGTCAGAACCTAACACCTGCCTTTGCACCACCTCATATACTTGTTTTCTCACCCTTGATGAGGTTGTTGTAGGCCTTGCCCCAGCTGTTGCGTTGGTTAGAGGTGAGGATGCCGATGGGCTCCTTGTTGGTCTGCAGGGACGAGCTCCAAACCTTCTCCAGTTGCATGTACAACTGGTCCACCGTCAGCGGGGTGCCATCACTGTTGTACACGTCCAGGACAAAGAACTGATGGAGGAGAGACAGGAGAGAGAGAGAGACAAAGTATGTTTTCACAATCAACTTGTAGACATAAGAAAATGCTCAACCTGGGTCATGAGCCAAACGGTCTGAAACAGGGTGAGACTACTTGGCCTTGTGCAATAAAAAAAAGCTCAGTTTTCAGATGCATGTTTCCTGTAGCGTACAATAACGACCACCACCCTGATTTGGCAAGGTGTACAGTAGCTGTGATGTCAACTGCATCGGAGTTAAGAGTGTGCAGATGAATTATTTTCTTTGTAATTACACATCGACAAAGCGTGAAATAAACACCTTTGGACTACACTAAGTTCCATAGGTCTTTCTTGGTTTACCTGGAAGTTGTGCACCACAGTGATGTGAGTGGGAGGCCTGGAGCGATGGGCATGGTTGACCACCGAGTCCCTCTTCAGGCCGGGGACGCGACATGAGGACAGGACCTGATAATACTGGTTCATACACAACTGCTTCCCACCCAGGTACTCCACTGGTAACGTCTCACTGTGGACCGAGCAATGAGAGGTGGATGGTCAAACATACATTTACGGACTCATTGAAGTTCTTCAACTACTAAGAGAGACATTTTCTTGAACATTCAGTCATAAGGCTTACATGATGATCCCATAATTATGACAACAGTAACGACAACTGATGTCAACTTGTGGCAATAAACATAAGATGAACTATGCAGGAATTGCTCCGCCATTTCCCGGTTGCTAAAATTTGAATAATTCACCTAATTTCAGTTTATGTGACAAAACAAGCAAGTATGGTATAGAGAGTCATTGTACCATCTAAACCACTGTGAAATATATTTTTGTTATTGTATTTTCAGCTGGTGTACAAAACCCAAAGTAAAAGATTTTAAAAAGGAAGCATTTATAGCATATAATACCATTTTTGTAATCCATGTCCAAATCATATATAAGTAACTTAATTGAGCCACAAATGTTAAGTAAGCGTTTGAAACAGTGACCAGCTAAATAAAACCAAAGCTTAGATTGCGGTCATACCCTTATGTACCGTGCCTTTGGAAAGTATTCAAACCCCTTTACTTTTATAAAATGTTATGTTACAGGCTTATTCTAAAATAGATTTAAAAAAAGAAAATCCTCAGCAATTTACACACAATACTCCATAATGACAAAGCGAAAAAAGCTTTTTTGAAATTTTACCAAATGTATTATAATAGACAAAACAGAAATACCTTATTTACATAAGTATTCAGAACCTTTGCTATGAGACTCAAATTTGAGCTCAGGTGCATCCTGGTTCCATTGATCATCCTTGAGATGTTTCTACATCTTGACTGGAGTCCACCTGTGGTAAATTCAATTGATTGGACATTATTTGGAAGGGCACACACAACTGTCTAGAAAAAGTCCCACAGGTGACAGTGCATGTCACAACAAAAACCAAGCCATGAGGTCTAAAGAATTGTCCGTAGAGTTCAATGACAGGATTGTGTCGAGGCACACATCTGGGAAAGGGTACCAAAACATTTCTGCAGCATTGAAGGTCCCCAAAAACACAATGCCCTCTATCCTTCTTCAAATAGAAGAAGTTTGGAACCACCAAGACTCTTCCTAGAGCTGGCTGCCCAGCCAAACTGAGCAATCAGGGGAGAAGGGCCTTGGTCAGGGAGGTGACCAAGAACCCGATGGCCACTCTGACAGAGCTCTAGAGTTCTTCTGTGGAGATGGGAGATGGTACAACCATCTCTGTAGCACTCCACCAATCAGGCCTTTATGCTAGAGTGGCCAGACAGAAGCCACTCCCGCATGGAGTTTGCCAAAATGCACAAAAGACTCTCAGGCCATGAAAAACAAGATTCTCTGGTCTGATGAAATCAAGATTTAACTTTTTGGCATGAATGTCAAGCGTCACATCTAGAGGAAACCTGGCACCATCCCTACGGTGAAGCATGGTGGTGGCAGCATCATGCTGTGGAGATGTTTTTCAGCGGCAGGGACTGGGAGACTAGTCAGGATCAAGGGAAAGATGAATGGAGCAAAGTACAGAGAGAACCTTGATTAAAACCTGCTCTAGAGCGCTCAGGACCTCAGACTGGAGCGAAGGTTCACCTTCCAACAGGACCACGACCCTAAGCATACAGCCAAGACAATGCAGGAGTGGCTTCGGGACAAGTTTCTGAATGTGCTTGAGAGGCCCAGCCAGAGCCCGGACTTAAACCCGATCGAACATCTCTGGAGACCTGAAAACAGCTGTGCAGCGACACTCCTCATCCAACCTGACAGAGCTTGAGAGGATCTGGAGAGAAGAATGAGAGAAAGTCCCCAAATACAGATGTGCCAAGCTTGTAGTGTCATACCCAAGAAGACACGATGCTGGAGTTGCTGACAAAAGGTGCTTTCAGGGCCTGAATACCTATGTAAATGTTATACTTATGTAAACATTTAAATACATTTTAGAATAAGGCTGTTACGTAACAACATGCGGAAAATTCAAAGGTTCTGAATACTTTCCGAAGGCACTGTATATACAGCACCAGTCAAAAGTTGACACACCTACACATTCAAGGGATTTTTTATTTTTTTTTACGTTGTAGAATAAAAGTGTGGACATCAAAACTATGAAATAACATATGGAATCATGTAGTAACCAAAACAAGTGTTAAATCAAAATATATTTTATATTTGAGAGATTCTTCAAAGTAGCCACCCTTTGCCTTGATGACAGCTTTGCACTCTTGCACATTCTCTCATCCAGCTTCATGAGGTAGTCACCTGGAATACACTTCAATTAACAGGTGTGTCTTATTAAAAAGTACATTTGTGTAATTTCTTTCCTTCTTAATGCGTTCGAGCCAATCACTTGTGTTGTGACAAGGTTGGGGTGGTATACAGAAGATAGCCCTATTTGGTAAAAGACCAAGTCCATATTAGAACAGCTCAATTAAGCAAAGAGAAATGACAGTCCATCATTACTTTAAGACATGAAGATCAGTCAATCTGGAAAATGTCAAGAACTTTGAAAATTCCTTCAAGTGCAGTCGCAGAAATCATCAAGCGCTATGATGAAACTAGCTCTCATGTACATTAGACCAGTGGAAATCTGTATTTTGATATGGTGAGTCAGAATTTTTATTTTTGGTTCCAACGCAGTGTCTTTGTGAGACGCAGAGTAGGTGAATGGATGATCTCTGCATGTGTGGTTCCCACCGTGAAGCATGGTTTGTGCTCAGTGGGACTATCACTTGTTTTTCAACAGGACAATGGCCCAACACACCTCCAGATTGTGTAAGGATTATTTGACAAAGAAGGAGAGTGATGGAGTGCTGGCCTCCACAATCAACCGACCTCAACCCAATTGAGATGGTTTGGGATGAGTTGGACCGCAGAGTGAAGGAAAAGCAGCCAATAAGTGCACAGTATATGTTAGAACTCCTTCAAGATGGTTGGAAAAGCATTCCAGGTGAAGCTGGTTGAGAGAATGCCAAGAGTGTGCAAAGCTGTCATCAAGGCAAAGGGTGGCTACTTTGAAGAATCTCAAATAAAATATATTTTGATTTGTTTAACACTTTGTTGGTTACTACATGATTCCATATGTTATTTCATAGTTTGATGTCTTCACTATTATTCTACAATGTAGAAAATAGTAAAAATAAAGTTTTCCAAACTTTTGACTGGTACTGTATGTATGTATAAATAAAATAGTTCCTGGTTAGCCAGTTTGGTTAAATATAATCAGGGTTAGCAGGATTAGGGGCAGGAAATCAGATCCTGGTACAATCTGAGTCAATTTAACATGGCCCTTGTATTGGATTTTGCCCTCTGATTAAATTGTGTCATTAAGACAAGGAGCACTGGCACTCACTTGTCAATCATTGTCTTGAAGTCCAAAACGCCAGCGATCAGCTTGGCAGCAAACCTGGGTGGAGAGATTTGAGCAGGATGATGTTATTAACAACTTCAAATCAAATAAATCAAATGTATTTGTCATATGCTCCGAATATAACATGTTTAGACTTTACGGTGAAATGCTTACTTACAAGCCCTTAACCAACAGTGTAGACTTTACCGTGAAATGCTTACTTACAAGCCCTGAACCAACAGTGTAGACTTTACCGTGAAATGCTGACTTACAAGCCCTTAACCAACAGTGTAGACTTTACCGTGAAATGCTGACTTACAAGCCCTTAACCAACAGTGTAGACTTTACCGTGAAATGCTGACTTACAAGCCCTTAACCAACAGTGTAGACTTTACCGTGAAATGCTGACTTACAAGCCCTTAACCGACAGTGTAGACTTTACTGTGAAATGCTGACTTTACAAGCCCTTAACCAACAGTGCAGTTCAAAAACAAAGTATTTACCAAGTAGGCTAAAATAAAAAGTAATAATAAAAAGTAACACAATAAGAATAACGAGGCTATATACAGGGGGCACCGGTACCGAGTTAGTGTGCAGGGGTACAGGCTAGTTGAGGTAATCTGTAAATGTAGGTGGGGGCGAAGTGACTATGCATAGGTAACAAATAAACAGCGAGTAGCAGCAGTGTAGGGGGGGGCAATGTAAATTGTCCAGTGCCGATTTTTATGAATTGTTCAGCAGTCTAATGGCTTGAGGGTAGAAGCTGTTGAAGAGCCTTTTGGTCCTAGACTTGGCGCTCTGGTACCGCTTGCCATGTGGTAGCAGAGAAAACAGTCTATAATTTGGGTGACTGGAGTCTCTGACAATTTTATGGGCTTTCCTCTGACACCACCTATAATATAGGTCCTGGATGGTAGGAAGCTTGGCACCAGTGATTTACTGGGCCGTTCGCACTACCCTCTGTAGCGCCTTACAGTCAGATGCGGTGCAGTTGATGCTTGGTCAATGCATTTGAGTGAATGGGTACAAAATATGCTTCTAAAAATGTTATGGATACTTAATTGCTTGTTATTTTAATTCTCAAACACTATGTGCAAAAATAGTTTGATGGATATTTTGAATCGGACCTTCTTACTTTTATCTTAATAAAATAAGATAAAAGCTGAAGAAAGAAAGGTATAGAAAAGTTCAGGAAAACATCAGGGATGATCATCAAACAATCTTTGTGAATGATCGTTTGTGGAGAATCAATTCATTTCCCTCAGTTATTCTATGCAGATTCATCACTCACAGCTTTCATCATATGCACAACACAGAAGACGCGTACGTGTTCCTGAGAATCCTGCCTTTCAGGAAAGGTATTCGCTCCAACCATTGTAAATCTAGAGCCAAATTCGTAGTTTAAATGATTTAAAGATGCGCCAGAAAAGACTTTTACTGCTCCGTTAGTCCCAGTCACAGATATCAAAGGTTACTCAGGTAACCACGGTTCTATGAACTGAGTGGCAAATTCAGATGAGTAAAACAAGGCATTCATTGGGGTTATTGCTGGGAGCCAACAATTAAATTGGCGAGAGATGCCTGGACTAAATCATAAAAAAATATTGCAAGTGTGATATTCTGAACAGTTCACAACATAATTGCAGTGAGATATAATAACAGAAAAAACGTATAAACTAGTAGAAATTACATAAGAGTTAGGCTCGACAAAATTGATTCACTGTTTAACGGATTTTCCCCCCAGAGAAGTGAGGCGAGCGAAAAAAATAAATAAATACATGAAGTGAATAAGGAAAAACAGTACGTTACCACATTGGCCTAGGGCCTAGGCTCTTGTGCAGAGGCTCTAGGACTAATGTGAGCTTCAAGAGTTATATTATTCCATGTGAAAACTTACACTATTTGTCTATAAAAAAAATGCAGATTTTACAATGTTGTTATAACCATGAAAAATTAAACACAATGGGAAGTATAACTTGTGACTGTTTTCTCTCAGGAATAAAGAAACTAAGTGCAATCCATTTCATAATTTAATGTGATGTATAGAGTAAGAGAAGATCATTTAACATTTTTTCTAATTCAAGAGTAAATGACAAATCATAGTAATCAAATTAAGATAAATGTATAATAATGAGTTATGTCCTGATCTCTGGCCAGTCAATTGGTTAAATTACATTGTTGTTTCGTCTATTAATCGTTTCTAATAGATCTGAAAATAACGCAATAACCATGAATTTAACTGACTGTTTGTTTATAATGAGGGACATCCCACATTTAACCTGGACACATAAATAGTAGGAATGTGCACTGGCTTCAGTCATTACGGTGTGAGCGTTTCACTGTCCAATCCAAGGCTTGAACATCTGAGGCTGTTTGGTCTCTTGTGCATCAACTTGGGAAAGCCTCAAGGGAGAGCGGACAGTGCATTATAAGCAAAGCCCTGCATATATTGCCCAAAAATAACAGGGGTGTGGAGAAAAGGCAGGGCATCCGTTAAACAGTGATTCAACTTTGTCCGGCCTAATACATTTGATAAAACCCCCCAGGGGATTATTTGCGTGATCAATGAGGTGAAAACAACATGGTCTTAGCTCAGACAACAAGCCATTTCTCTGCCATGTCAATAGGCCATCTAAATCATTTATAGATGTAACATATGTCAACAGGGGCCCATGTGCTGCAGTGCTTACTTCAGTGATCTGCTACTGCACTTTTATTTATATATATTTTCAGAGAGAGAGCGGGAGGGGTGCAGTCTGAAGGGTAGTGTGTACAAAGGTCTTGTGAATCTCAACTGACCCCATAGTGAAATGTCACCCAATTGGCAATATTGTACTGGAAAGGTGAATGGTAGCTTGAGTTCACATTAGCAGGTGAATGACACAGGGCCCCAGTTTTGTGTCATGGTGACATGTCTGTTACATGAAAATACACACTGAGTGATATGTGAGTAGAAATGGTGTTGGAGAAAGTGTGGATGTTGTAACACAGGAGTAATGACTAGCAATGACTGCTAACACTAATACACGACAGCAGTGCAAGAGAGGACTGTATTTACATGACAGTATGGATGCGTTCGTTAATTCACTCAGATTTCAGAGCAGTCTCGTCTGAGTGTGCCAGAGCGCAGAATAACTGATGAATTTACAGAAGCTCAACACCAGTTGAATATGCCCGGTGTCATTAAACGTTGGCAAAAAAAGCGTCATTAAATTGTTGCCAGCAGCACAGATAATCACCAACGCTCTAGATAACAAGAAAATAGCCTAACCAGCTCTCTCATTTGTGTCTGGCAGTAGCTTGCAAGCCTGCCAACATTAGCCAGTTAGCTTGGGTGCTTGACTGCCGTTGTGAGGCCAGAAGGCTCGGATCAACCCTACTCCTCAACCAGAGCATCTAGTGTGCACTCTGAATGCTCTGAGAGCAAAACGCTCTGAATTTACGAACGGACAATCTGACAACGCTCTGAATTTACGAATACCCAGAGGGCACTCTGACACTCCAGAGTGAATTTACAAACGCACCCTAAGTTACCTAAAGTATAGCTGCAGGTGTAGACCTTACAGTGAAATGTTTACTTACGAGCCCCTAACTGACAGTGCAGTTTCAAAAAATATGGATAATAATAAGAGATAAAAGTAACAAGTAATTAAAGAGGAGCAGTAAAAAAAGAACAATACATACAGGAGGGGCCGGTTAGTTGAGATAGTATGTACATGTAGGTAGAGTATGTACATGCATAGATGACAACAGAGAGTAGCAGTGGTGTGGAGAGGGTGGGTCAAAGTGAATAGTCTGAGTAGCCATTTGACTAGATACAGTACATACAAGGATTTTGTAACAAAGGTGTTTCTAATGGTAAAGATGGTAGCGATGTAGCGGTAGTGGTGAGGAATTTGTACAAAGCTGAGTGTTATGTTTGTTCCTACTGGCATCTATGTGGGGAGGACTTGGTTCATCTCACCTCATCTGTCCCTGGCGGTCGCTGAACTCCAGGCGGGGTAAGACCACCCCGGGACTAGAGTGGACTACTACGGGCATCCGGTAGTCCAGATAGGCTGTAGTCAGCCACCAGTCTGACAGCTGGGGAGAGACAGAGAGAGAAAAATAATGGCCAAATGAAGAGATGCATTACAAAAAAATACAAAATAAGAGTGAACCATTCTCAACTTTGCCCTTGACACGTTATTGTAATCTGGTCTTGTCTAAAGAATGTTCCTGTTTAATAACAATGTATCTCTGTTCTGTTTTGTGGAATTAATCCATGGTACAGGTTTCTAAATCATAGATAAAAGTGGCATTCGATTTTATTTTAACAATAGCAGGTGGCTATAACCATAGGCCACTTGTACAACAACACCAAATTGCTAGCCTTGCCTTTGAGTAGGGCTGGGCGATATGGCCAAACTATCATATCACTGTATTTTAATACAGGGTTAGGGTTTGATTTCAGCCAACTCACCCAGTTCTCAGTCTTGCGGGCCCTTCTCTCCAGGCCCTTCTGCAGCCTCTCCCCAACCCCCCCAGCCTTCTGGAACTCTGCCAACAGCTCCTTGGTGTGGCTCAACTCCTCCTCATCCACGATGGGCTCCAGGGTGGCCAGGTAGCGCTCGCACGTCTGCTGGAGGGAGGGCACTGGGAGCTTGGGGAGGCCCTCCTGGTGGCTCAGGTAGCGCCCGGGGATGCGCGTGGGCGCCACAGGCCTAACCAGGCGGCCACAAGGTTTCACCTTGTACCATAGGTCCTTAGCCTGGGAAATAGAGAGTAAATTAGGGGAAATACTGGTCAGAGCCTGAGGATCAATTACTGTAATGTAGTTATTTATATTGTATTCTGTAGCCATGCAGACATGAAAACACTGGTCAGAGCCTGAGAATCAATTACTGTAATGTAGTTATTTATATTGTATTCTGTAGCTATACATACATGAAAATACTGGTCAGAGCCTGACTAATGTAGTTAGTTATATTGTATTCTGTAGCCATGCAGACATGAAAACACTGGTCAGAGCCTGAGGATCAATTACTGTAATGTAGTTAGTTATATTGTATTCTGTAGCCATGCAGACATGAAAATTATCTTTAGCCTGTACTACTGTATGACTAGTAGCTAGGTATTCTGCAGTAATTACATGTTGACTACCAAAGTTGGTATCGAAGAATTTAGCTCTGCGAAGAAGATATGACTACCTACTGGTTGTCATAGGCAATAGCCATTGGCTAATACACTTCCCAACAAACCAATGAAGGAAAGAATGGGGAAAGGTGAAGAGAAAGTGATGAAAAAAATTAAATTGTGACACGACATGTCAGAGCTGTCAGAGACATTCAACATATAAAAACAGCTATTTGAAAAAGGCTAGCTATAGCCAAGAATTAGCTAAACAAATGAATTAGCCAATTGAATTAGCCAAATAAAATTGTTGCTGTGCTGTCAGATAGAGGTTGAAGCTATTTCTGCATGAATCCAACCAACTGTTATTGGTTCATGGATCTTGTCTGTTTAATCTATGGTAATTACATTTGTATATATATATATTTTTTATTACTTTCGCTATTTTAAATTAAATGTCATATGTGACCTGTTACAGAAAGATGGGATTATGACTAGGGTTGCAAAGGGTCGGAAACTTTCCATGGGAAATTAAGCCTGGGAATATTGGGAATTTTTCATCAAAAAAACGTTAGCTTATAACAGTGAACCTTTTTTGTGGGATACACATAAGGCAAGTCTAGGTCTAGTGTCATATTTTGGTAAACTATCCCCAATTCAATGGAATTGCAGCCCTCTGCATGCACAGTGCGTTCTTCTATCACATCTACAGCTGATTCTCTAGATCTTGCACACTAATGAGATGCTATTGAGCTCACACTACTACTCTGTCTGTGCCAGGGACTATATGCTTTCTGGTAAGATGATTACAATACTGGGTGGGGTGAACATTCTTCATATGACATACAGTTGAAGTCGGAAGTTTACATACACTTTAGGTTGGAGTCATTAAAACTCATTTTTCAACCACTCCACAAATTTCTTGTTAACGAACTATAGTTTTGGCAAGTCGGTTAGGACATCTACTTTGTGCATGACACAAGTCATTTTTCACAGACTATCACAAATCCAGTGGTTCAAAGGTTTACATACAGTGGGGCAAAAAAAGTATTTAGTCAGCCACCAATTGTGCAAGTTCTCCCACTTAAAAAGATGAGAGGCGCCTGTAATTTTCATCATAGGTACACTTCAACTATGACAGACAAAATGAGGGAAAAAAAATCCAGAAAATCACATTGTAGGATTTTTTATGAATTTATTTGCAAATTATGGTGGAAAATAAGTATTTGGTCAATAACAAAAGTTTATGGCACATATTGCACTTTTACTTCTCCAACACAATTGATGCCAGCTAGACGCACCAGGTCTCCAGTGCGCCTTCACAGCCCAGTACATTCTGTAGAGCAGGTAGAGAGTTAAGTTCCTTAGTGTCCACATCACCAACAAACTATCATGGTCCAACCACACCAAAAGAGTTGTGAAGAGGGCACAACAACACCTATTCCACCTCAGGAGACTGAAAAGATATGGCATGGATCCCCAGATCCTCAAAAAGTTCTACAGCTGCACCATCAAGAGCATCTTGACCAGTTGCATCACCGCCTGGTATGGCAACTGCTCGGCATCCAACCGTAAGGCGCTACAGAGGGTTGTGTGTACTAGAGTTCGACCGATTATGATTTTTCAACGCAGATACCAATACCGATTATTGGAGGACCCCAAAAGGCCGATACCGATTCAAATCGGCAATTTTTTAAAATGTATTTATAATAATGACAATCACAACAATACTGAAGGAACACTTATTTCAACTTAATATAATACATCAATAAAATCAATTTATCCTTTTATCCTCAAATAATGAAAAATCTTCAATTTGGTTTAAATAATGCAAAAACAAAGTGTTGGAGAAGTGTAACAGTTTTCTTGAATAGAAGGAAAGGCGGACCAAAACGCAGTGTGGTTATTATTCATGGTTCTTTAATAAAGAAACTATACATGAATAGACTGCCAAAACAAGAAATGTGAAACAACAAAACAGCCCTATCTGGTGCAAACACAGAGACAGGAACAATCACCCACAAAACCCAACACCAAACAGGCTACCTAAATATGGTTCCCAATCAGAGACAATGACTAACACCTGCCTCTGATTGAGAACCATATCAGGCCAAACATAGAAATAGACAAACTAGACATGTAACATAGAATGCCCACTCAGATCACACCCTGACCAAACAAAACATAGAAACATACAAAGCAAACTATGGTCAGGGTGTGACAAGAAGTAAAAGTTCAATATGTGCCATGTAAGAAAGCTAACGTTTAAGTTCCTTGCTCAGAAAATGAGAACATATGAAAGCTGGTGGTTCCTTTTAACATGAGTCTACAATATTCCCAGGTAAGACGTTTTAAGTTGTAATTATTATAGGACTATTTCTCTCTATACCATTTGTATTTCATATACCTTTGATTATTGGATGCTCTTATAGGCACTTTAGTATTGCCAGTGTAACAGTATAGCTTCCTTCCCTCTCCTCGCCCTTAACTGGGCTCAAAAGAGGAACACATTGACAACAGCCACCCTCGAAGCAGCGTTACCCATGCAGAGCAAGGGGAACAACCACTCCAAGTCTCAGAGCGAGTGACGTTTGAAACGCTATTAGCGGGCACCCCGCTAACTAGCTAGTAATTTCACATCAGTTACACCAGCCTAATCTCGGGAGTTAATAGGCTTGAAGTCATAAACAGCGTAATGCTTGAAGCATTGCGAAGAGCTGCTGGCAAAGTGCACGAAAGTGCTGTTTGAATGAATACTTACGAGCCTGCTGGTGCCCACCATCGCTCAGTGAGACTGCTCTATCAAATCATAGACTTAATTATAACATAATAACACAGGAATACGAGCCTTAGGTCATTAATATGGTCGAATCTGGAAACTATCATCTCGAAAACAAGACGTTTATTCTTTCAGTGAAATACAGAACCGTTCCGTATTTTATCGAACGGGTGGCATCCATAAGTCTAAATATTCCTGTTACATTACACAACCTTCAATGTTATGTCATAATTACGTAAAATTCTGGCAAATTAGACGGCCCAAACGGTTGCATATACCCTGACTCTGTGTGCAATGAACGCAAGAGAAGTGACACAATTTCACCTGGTTAATATTGCCTGCTAACCTGGATTTCTTTTAGCTAAATAAGCATCGATTATATGCAATGCAGAACACGCTAGATAAACTAGCAATATCATCAACCATGTGTAGTTAACTAGTGATTATGATTGATTGTTTTTTTACAAGATAAGTTTAATGCTAGCTAGCAACTTACCTTGGCTTACTGCATTCGTGTAACAGGCAGGCTCCTCGTGAGGCAAGTGGTTAGAGCGTGACAAAGTAAATATCTGTCGTTCTGCCGCTGAACAAGGCAGTTAACCCACCGTTCCTAGGCCGTATTTGAAAATAAGAATGTGTTCTTAACTGAATTGCCTAGTTAAATAAAAAAAATAAAAAACGGCCAAATCGGTTTCCAAAAATACTGATTTCCGATTGTTATGAAAACGTGATATCGGCCCTAATTAATCAGCCATTCCGATTAATCGGTCGACCTCCAGTGTGTACGGCCCAGTACATCACTGGGGCCAAGCTTCCTGCCATCCAGGACCTATATATAGTAGGTGGTGTCAGAGGAAGGCTCCAAAAATGGTCAAAGACTTCAGCCACCCAAATCATAGACTGTTCTCTCTGCTACCACACGGCAAGCAGTACTGGAACACCAAGTCTAGGTCAAAAAGGCTCCTTAACAGCTTCTACCGCCAAGCCATAAGACTGCTGAACAATTAATCAAATGGCCACCCGGACTATTTACATAGACCCCCCTTCCTTCCACTTGTTTTGTACACTGCTGCTACTCGCTGTTTATTATCTTTGCAGTCACTTTACCCCGACCTACATGTACAAATTACCTCAACTCACTTGTACCCCCGTACATTGACTGGGTACCGGTACCCCCTGTATATAGCCTCATTGTTATTTTATTGTTACTTTAGTTTATTTAGTAAATATTTTCTTAACTCTATTTCTTGAACTGCATTGTTGGTTAAGGGCTTGTAAGTAAGCATTTCACAGTAAGGTCTACACCAGTTGTATTCAGCGCATGTGTCAAATAAAATTTGATTTGAAATGACAGTGAAAAGGAGAGTAGCATTTCCCGAAACTTGGTTCCCTGGACACCAAGGGGTGCATGTTTTGTTTGTCATAGCACTACACAGTTGATTTAAATAATAATCAAGCTTTGATTATTTGAATCAGCTATCCAGTGCTAGGGCAAAAAACAAAACGTGCACCCCTTGGGGTCCCAGGACCGAGTTTGGGAAATACTGCTGTACATAATAAACATATTCCAAAATATGCATCCTGTTTGCAACAAGACACTAAAGGAATACTGCAATAAATGTGGCAAAGCAACAACTTTTTGTCCTGAATAGTGTTATGTTTGTGGAAAATCCAATACAACACATTACTCCATATTTTCAGGCAGAGTGGTGGCTGCATCGTGTTACGGGTATACTTGTAATCGTTAAGGACTGGGGAGTTTTTCAACATGAAAATAAATGTAATGGCGCTAAGCACAGGCAAAATCCTAGATAAAAACCTAGTTCAGTCTGCTTTCCATCAGATATTGGGAGATGAATTCACATTTCATCAGGACAATAACCTACAACACAAGGCCAAATCTACACTGGAGTTGCTTACCAAGAGTACAGTGAATGTTCATGAGTGGCCGACTTACAGTTTGGACTTAAGCTTTGGAAATGCAGTATAAGGCGTGGCGCTCCAGAGAAGGTGAGGTAGGAGTAAGCACCAGACAGGAGTGCCTTGAGTGGGGGAGAGGTCACCAGGTCAGTGGGAGCCTGACTGGAGCTCCAGAGAGGTCCAAGGAGGGAGAGATAGGAGTAAGGCCCAGACAGGGGTACCTCAAGTGGCAGAGACATCACCAGTGGATGCCTGGAGGTCAGGTAGGCCCCAGGGAGAACGTGTGTGAGTGGGCCAGCCTTCCCTGATCCTTTCGCTGGTGCAAAGAGCTGGCTGGACTGAGTGGCAGCCCCTGGAGGCTGTAGGTCAGTCCCCTGTCTCAAATGTCCCTGGTGGCAGAGAGCTGGCTGGACTGAGTGGTGGCCCCTGGAGGCTGCAGGTCGGTCCCCTCTCCCTGGGTCGGCCTCAGCCCTCCTTGGCCCTCTCCCAAATGTCCCAGGAGCAGGGGGCTGGCTGGATGGAGTGGTGCCTTCTGGAACCCCAGCTATCCCTGGCCCTCCAGAGCTCGATCACTCAATAAATGGCTGATAAAGGGTGGGAGTAACCATGACCCTCTTTAGATAGGGGTGGCAGGGTAGCCTAGTGGTTAGAGTGTTGGACTAGTAACCGGAAGGTTACAAATTCAAACCCCCGAGCTGACAAGGTACAAATCTGTCGTTCTGCCCATGAACAGGCAGCTAACCCACTGTTCCTAGGCCATCATTGAAAATAAGAATTTGTTCTTGACTGCCTAGTTAAATAAAGATAAAACTTTTTTTTTTTTTTTTTAAAGATAGCCAAATGGTAACACTGCAAAAGCTGGAGTGTAATTGTTCCATTCATTCAAGTCATAAACATAGATAAAAAATAAATAAATAAGCCAAAAAGCCCAAAAGTAATTGCCGTGGATTGGCGGGAATAAGTCCCTCAAACAATTGCAGTTGGTTGTATCCATGAACGTCATATGGGGTGGACGCTATTGAAGTTATGGACGTATTTATGTAAGTTCAATTTAAATTAATTGAAAATAGCTAAATTAAAAAAAAATACAAAAGCATTTGGCTTACATTGTTTTGACGAGGTCCCTGAACCAATAACAGTTGGTTGAATTCATGCAAGTGATATGGGGTGGAAGCTATTGAAGTTTAAAAAAACATTTTTTTTAAATGTATTCATTGAAAAACAGCCAACGTTTTTAAAAATAAATAAAGTAATTGCGAGGTCTCTGAACTAATCACGGCTGTTTGTATTCATGTAAGTCCTATAAAAGGTGGAATAATTTCTCTGTAAAGAGAATTTAAAAAAAAAAAATTTTAAAAAACAATTGCTAAACAATTTGCAGTGGATTCGAGGGAAGTCTGAATACTGTCAAATTGATTTGAGAGCGATATTTTACGTGGTTGTGAAGCTATAGAGATGTTTTATTACCACGCAAAAGTAGGCGTTGCAGTGTTAAGACGGTCCGCCTTAACCGTCAGCGGAGGAGGGCAACGGTTTAGTTACATTTTGACTCCAAAAACAACCGAAACCGAAGGGGTGTTACTTGTTCGCTATAGTCAGCTGATTAAGAATGTCATTTATACCATTCTTGCACATTTTGTTTAATTGGTATTAAACGAGGAAAGTCTGAATATGTAATATAATTTTAACTGCAGCAACGATATCAATAAGGCAAATCTCCAGCTTGACTTTGCCCCGACTAGTTAACGTGTTACACATTTGCTTGACACACACAGCGAGGCTGTAATTGCGTAACATTAGCTAGCTAGCTACAGTTATTTGACTCAATGCCCATTGTTTTCGATATATAACTAGAACACACCCTACGAACACTTGTTTTTCCTTGCTAAACCGTTTTGCGGGCTACAAGGGAGCTATTTTAGCTAACGTTGTTGATTGTGTACTCACCATCGTCCTGGCTAAAATGCTCAACATTCTGGATGATTCGGAAAGATCCGCCCACAAATGCCCGGTGCTCAAAGTACAGGAATGAATCGGTTTCTCATTCCCAGCTGAACTCCAATGAACGGACCCACAAAGCGTATTCAAGGGCGAATAGTTACTTCAGGACCACCCTTCAAAACAACAACGCCAAAGATAGTACCAGCTAGCGCAGTTACAGCTTCACTACGTTGACACCTTTTGGTAACATGATCTCCTCGACCGGTCCCAGTTCCATTCACCAGGGGCGATAGCAAGTTTTTTTTACATTTTCATTTTACTCTTTTCATTTTGTGAAAGCAAGGAAGAGCTGCCCTCCCTCACTGGCATTGGCAGGGTGTTTAGCTAAACTTTTGTGAAATAATCAGATGTATAATTATAAACTAATGTCGTTCTTTAGCTCTTAAAGGGTTTACTTTACTATTCAAAGCAAAGCATGTACATATAGTCAATGTTGAATTTAGTAAAATAATTGGTGTAATTACTTTGATAGACTACAAAAATATCGAAACTAAATTTGTTTCCTGTGAACTTTAAGACAGAAATAGGACAAAGAACATGAAAATAAAAAGCAGGGTAATGTGGACAACACTGTTAGGAACGCAAAGCTACTCTGAATCGTTCATGCTGTGGGTTTCAGATAAATAGATGCACGATTTACTTTTGTAAAATGTTCAATGTAAATGAAGTTATATTTTAGTTGAATGATGATGTCAGCCAGTCTCCTAACCTGTTACTTTAATTCTCATAGCCTATACACTGAGTATATAAAACATTTAGAAGCGCCTTCCTAATATTGAGTTACACCCCCATTTGCCCTCAAAACAGTCTGGGAATGGTCTCTACAAGGTGTCTAAAGCGTTCCACATGGATGCTGGCCCATGTTGACTCCAATGCTTTCCACAGTTGTGTCAAATTGGCTGGATGTCCTTTGGGTGGTGGACCATTGACTGCGGACATGGAGAACTGTTGAGCGTAAAAAATCCAGCAGCGTTGTAGTTCTTGACACACAAACCGGGTGCCAGGCACCTACTACCTACCCGGTTCGTGTGCCCATTCACCATCTGAATGGCACACAATCATGTCTCAAAGCTTAAACATCCTCATTTATCCCGTCTTCTCCCCATCATCTACAATGATTGAAGTGGATTTAAAAGGTGACATCAATAAGAGATCATAGCTTTCACTTGGATTCACCTGGTCAGTCTATAGCTAGGTTTCCATCCAATTGGCGAAATATTTTCATGCGAAATTTTACGCTCATCTGGATAAAGAAAATATGCGCGTTTTCCAACCAGTGGTGTTTCCACCAAACGGACTTGTTGCAGATAAAAAACAATCCGTGCGTGATGACCTAGTACACACAATACTTACTTTTTTCGCTCAAATTCAATGTGTTTCCGTAGCATTTTAAATTATTGTTTTTGCGTTAAATAGCAAATGCGCCTACTCAGGTTTTGCGCTCTAGCCAACGGCTTGTAGATACAGTGCGGGTAGTCTAGAGTACATAATGAGATTATTATGGGTAAATGTGACAATATTTTTTATTTGTCAAACCGCAGTCAAGCATCGATCATCATGTCATGAAAGAAGCATCAAGATCACCGTGCACTTTCACCACCCTGTGAAGTTCATAATACCTTATTATTTAATATGTTAATAAACTGTTTCCCAAGTCGTAGTGGGAGGACCACGCACAATGTCACGGCGTGACTCCAAGTTTACTTCGATATGATGGTTGTTTTATCAGTATTTGTGCATAAAGGCATTTCCACCATCATTTCTCGCGTAATACATTTTACCAACACAAAAAAAAACTAATCTGTCGGCATTTATACACTTGTACCGAAACGTGTTGTTTTCTTCAAAGCTGTAGTGATTTGTTTTATTATGATGTGATCCCGAGTGGCGCAGATCAGACGTTGTGTAGATCAAATCAAAACACTAAGTGACAACACTGCCCCCATGCTGCGGAAGGAATTATACCGCGTGTCTCAATTATCAGGTAGTAAAAAAATATATCGAATCCCAGCGCGTACTGCAAGGAGCCGCCTCTTTTGTGACGAAAAACGACATTACAACACTCCGAATCTTGCGTCTGCATTAAATATGCGTTAAAAACAACTGCGACCTCGGAAATCTCTGACTTCCGAGTTCAGTTCGTTCAAGTCAATTAGGAACTCGGTGAAAACGAGCTCCGACTGGGAAAAATAGTTTTGAATGGTCATCCAACTCTGAATTCCATGTCGGAAACTGGCGTCATTCTAGAGCTCTGACTTGAAGATCACTGATGTCATGCTTTTACCTCCTTTTTTTCCCGGAGTTGCAAGTTGTCTTGTAAGCACCAAGAGTTTGTAGAAACTTACGCTACCATTTGTAAATAAATAAATCAAATGTTAACCTTTATTTAACTTTGCAAGTCAGTTAAGAACAAATTGTTATTTACAATGACGGCCTAACCCGGACGAGGCTGGGCCAATTGCTCGCCGCCCTATGGGACTCCCAATCACGGCCGGTTGTGATACAGCCTGGATTCGAACTAGGTTCTGTAGTGACACCTCTAGCACTGAGATGCAGTGCCTTAGACCGCTGCACCACTCTGGAGCCCAATAAAGGCCTCTAGTGGCTGAAAAAAATGTAGCATGTGCAGCAGGGCCGCTGAGGGCTTCCACCATGCTTCTGCCATTTTAAAGTAGTCAACTGGGTGGGGATTCCTATGGGTTGGTTGCAGCCTCAACGGCGCTGCCCATGCTGTCACAGATGCTATAATGGCACAGATATAAAGACGAGTGCTGCTACTCTGTTTATTTTCTATCCTGATTGCCTAGACACTTTTACCCCTCCCACATGCAGATGTAATGTTAACTACCCCGTACCCCTTCACATTCACTCTGTACTGGTACTCCTATATAGCCTCATTATTATTTTCTTGCATTCATATTTCCTTTTTTTGGGCAAATATTTTCTTTGTTTTTAACTCCGCATTGTTGGGAAAGTGCTCATAAGTAAGTCGTTCACTGTAAAGACTACACCTGTTATATTCGATACATGTGACAAATAGAGGACTCAAATCCGATTCTATCTACATCTATGGTGCCTACGCACTAGTCTCTGCAGTGCCCCGCAACAACGCACGAGGGCGCGCTGCAAAAGCCGCTCGAGACTAGAGTGAAAGTTGAAAGGTGACTAATGTTGTCAAAACTTCAACCAAAGATTTGTATAACTACCCCAAGATAGACAACAACGTGTCGTTTCCAATGGGAGCAAATTAATCATAGTGGGGAGAACAAGTAAGGAGGTGGGCAGAACCAAGCACGAGCTAGCGAGATCCTATTTGCGCGTTCTGGCAGGTATTTACATATATCCGTTATGGAACGCCTCTACTATCTGAAGTGCGCGTGCGCATTAATTTCCCCTTTTTAAAAAAACTTTGTCAAAGGGTAAAGTCTACAAAACTTAGTCTGCGTCGATTTTTGGAAACAGAAAACCGTATTGAGATTAAATGTTTCATCGATGAGAAAATTTGCAGAATGTCAGCCAAAATCAATCTCGCGCCATATTCTCCATTGGCTTCCTGTCATCGCCATATTTGGTAGTGAGTGGAAACGCCAACCGGATGCTTCACATTTATACATCCGGTGAGATATCTGGCTTTACCGCAATTCTTGTAAACATGGCGGAGACTGAACACCATTCAGGTAGCTGATTTCATCGTTTAATGCTGAATTTTCTGGAATATTAAAATGAATGCAATGGTTTCTCATAAGAAAGAAGTAGAAGGAGATTCCCCATGTGGAACAATGCTGCTTGTAACTTTTCGTGAGCCAATGAATGGGTCCTGGTTAGCAATGTAGCTAGCTAGACTATTTGTTCGTGGTTAAGTAGCTATCTAATTCGAGGCGCTAGCTAGTAGTGAGCAAATTACAGAACCTTGTTTATTGCATGATGTAGATGATAGCTAGCTAAATTAATGTTGTACAATCAGCATGAGTTAATAAAAGGCTAATGACTATGTTACACTAGCAATGCAATTTGCTAACCTAGCTAGAAGCTATTGTTAGAATGTGCTAATGCACTGCCATTTGGGCATAAAGTCAATGGACGGAAAAAGGCTATTGTCCCCGCCTCGATGTCAGGCTGTGTCATAGTTTATACAGTGCACACTGCCATTAGTTAGACTATATCAATGTGTTCATGTGCTGCTCAGTAATGACTGTTTTCATAATTTATAAAACGGGTGGGTCTAATGCTGATTGGTTAAAACCGCATTCCAGCCGATGTCTATTCCACAAATTACCACCGGAGACAGTGGACTGCACAGTGAAATGGAACAGATTAAATAGACATTAACGTCAGATTTAGCAGGTGGTCATTCGTGGAATAGTCTGCATTCAAGATTAGAACCACCGGTTGTATAATTGAGTGGCTTCGCGGGCATTATCAGTCTTTGGAGGATATATTGTCATGGGTGTTGTTTGGCCCGACGCATCTAGGGTTGCTACCCAAGCCGGCTGGTCTATCAGTTCGGTTGCTAGAGACGCGACCTAGTCTCTATGGATTCGACGTTCTAAATGTTCTGTTGTCATACTGGTTGGCATCGTTCTTATCCCTTGCTTGATAGCTAGCCAACTACGGCTAAATTACAGTCACGTCAAAAAAAATGCACCCAGAATAACAACAAAGTATTTGCATTTGTTGAAGCTGTTTTCTGGTGACACTTATTTGGATACATCATAACAATGAGCTAATGAGGCGCGATTTCACCTGGCATAGCAAATGTGCTCACTCGTCAGGACACTGTTGTTCAGAGGAGCTAGTCAACAACACAGCTAATACAATTAGAGCACCCGACTGACGCAGCGCTCTAAGGCACCGCAGTGCTAGAGCCGTTGACCCTGGTACAGACCCTGGTTCGATTCTAGGCTATATCACAACCGGCCGTGATTGGGAGTCCCATCCCATAGGGCGGCGCACAGTCGTTAGGGGTTGGCTGGGGTAGGCCATCACTATAAATAATTAGTTCTTAACTGACTTGCCTAGTTAAATAAATCACTCAAACTGAAGCTGGAAAGTCTGCAAAATATATGCACTTAATTTCGTTGTACCTTTTTTCAATTTACATTTCTTTGTATATATCCATAGAAATTATGCCAGGTGATTCAGGATTTCCACTCGCTGAGACACTGCCTGTCTGTCTTGTCCCAACTCCCGACACATTCATTACAATGGGACTGCTGGAGATCTAATTTGAATGTTGAAACAATGTTGCAAATGTCAGAGACAGACAGCAAGGTTCATACAAATCTCTGCTGTTGAAAACCTAATGATAGTCTAAAAGAAATGTGAGATAATGTCTAGATGCTTTTTATAGTGGAGATCAAGTTTATAAATTGCCTGGCTTGGCTGATGATCCAGCGGATTGCACAGTCAGATGGAACAGAGTAAATAGGAATTTTAACAGTGTATATTTAGCTGGTGGTAATTTGTGGAATAGACACCGGCTGGAATGGGGTTTAAACCAATCAGGATTAGACCCACCTGATGTATATTGCATGATATAGATGATTGCTAGCTACTTTCATTTTGTACAATCAGCATGAAACAATTAATGGCAAATGACTGTTACACTAACTACGTAACTTTTAATAGTTAGCTAGCTATTGATATAATGTGCTAATAGCCATTTGGGCATGAAGTCAATGGATGGAAAAAGGCAATATTGTCCCCGCCTTTCCCTTTCGGTGTCAGTCTGTGTCATATATGATGCCATAGCTTTATACAGGGCACACTGACATTAGTTAGACTATATCAATGTTTTCATGTGCTGCTCAGTGATGATGAAAACAAATCTGTATGGATGGCGTGCCAATGCTTGATGAGTATCCCATATATAGGCTGCATGGTGCAGGTCACTGTAGGCCTTAAGTCTTTGAATTCATTTTTTGGGTGTATTTGGTTGCAACTGGAAAACAGTTTGAAGGAAGTTGACGGTAATTTCGCAAGCCATTGCTAATTAGTCCAATGACTGGAACAGCTAGCATGCAACTCAAGCTATTGGGACAGCTGACATGCCATGACTCGTTTCCCCTTCTACTCTTCAGGCTCCTCCCCCGAAGATGACACACTACCGATCCCTGTCTGTCAGAACTTCATGGTGCCCAAAAAGGAGATCAGCATGTTTCCTGATATGGGGAAGTGGAAACGTTCCCAGGTACACCACACCTATGATAGGTTCATTTCTAAACCTATCTATAGCCCAGAGGGTTTAGACACCCACTACATGGAAATTGAAAAACTCCAGGGGCCTGTTCATTTGGCACCAAATGGAAGT
Organism: Oncorhynchus gorbuscha; assembly: GCF_021184085.1. Classification (NCBI taxonomy): domain Eukaryota; kingdom Metazoa; phylum Chordata; class Actinopteri; order Salmoniformes; family Salmonidae; genus Oncorhynchus; species Oncorhynchus gorbuscha. The sequence goes on along the minus strand of NC_060183.1, from coordinate 73,924,869 downwards.
AAATTGACTTAAATGGGGAGGGACTACTGGGACGAACTCTTTAGTTTTCCATTGTAAAAGCTTTTTAAAAGTATTCTGTTGCGTAGTCTAATGAACACAACCTAGGTACTCGGCATGCCTCAACCCAGATAGTCATGTTCAAGTAGATGAGTCTTTATTATCCCAACCGAATATACAAAGGGTATATGAAACCTGTTATGACAGCATTGGAGAACTACAAGAGTCAGGTCCTCCATTCAGAGTACTAACCATATCTCTCTACCCTTCCCTCTTCTTCAAAGGCGTATGCTGATTACATGGGATTCATTCTGACGCTGAACGAGGGAGTGAAGGGGAAGAAACGTACATGTGAATACAAAGTGTCTGAGGTATGTAGCACCCTTTCTAACACTAGTAACTCATGATGTAGTGACATATCTTCAGATGGAAACAAGGTTTATTACACATCGTTCATTTAAAGCCCCCATGCAGTCTGTTTAAATCATCACTGTGTCTAAATCATGGTGTTTATTAAGTGAAAATAACTGTTCTATAAACTATTTTTTTGTATATACAGTGCCTTTGGAAAGTATTCAGACCCCTTGACTTTCTACATTTTGTTACATTAGCCTTATTCTACAATTGAAGGAAGTTTTTTTTCTCTTCGTCAATTTACACACTACCTCATTTTTATTTATTTTTATTTCACCTTTATTTAACCAGGTAGACAAGTTGAGAACAAGTTCTCATTTACAATTGCGACCTGGCCAAGATAAAGCAAAGCAGTTCGACACATACAACAACACAGAGTTACACATAGAGTAAAACAAACATACAGTCAATAATACAGTAGAAAAATAAGTCTATACACGATGTGATCAAATGAGGTGAGATAAGGGAGGTAAAGGCAAAAAAAAGGCCATGGTGGCAAAGTAAATACAATATAGCAAGTAAAACACTGGAATGGTAGATTTGCAGTGGAAGAATGTGCGAAGTAGAAATAGAAATAATGGGGTGCAAAGGAGCAAAATAAATAATTACAGTAGGGGAAGGGGTAGTTGTTTGGGCTAAATTATAGGTGGGCGATGTACAGGTGCAGTGATCTGTGAGCTGCTCTAACAGCTGGTGTTTAAAGCTAGTGAGGGAGATAAATGTTTCCAATTTTCATAATGCCAAAGCAAAAACAAGGGACATTTTTTGGGCGGATAATTTATAGAAGGAAAAAAAATCTGAAATCACATTTAGATAAGTATTCAGATCCTGTACTCAGTACCTTGATGAAGCACCTTTGGCAGTGATTTCAGCCTTGATTTTTCTTGGGTATGACGCTACAAGCTTGGCACACCTGTATTTGGGGAGTTTGTCCCATTTTTCTCTGCAGATCCTCTCAAGCTCTGTCAGGTTGGATGGGGAGTGTTGCTGCACAGCTATTTTCAAGTTTCTCCAGAGATGTTTGATCATGTTTAAGTCTGGGCTCTGGCTGGGCCTCTCAAGCACATTCAGAGGCTTGTCCCGAAGACAGCCAAGACAATGCAGGACTGTGTGCTTAGGGTCATTGTCCTGTTGGAAGGTGAACTGTCACCCTTGTCTGAGGTCCTGAGTGCTCTGGAGCAGGTTTTCATCAAGGATCTCTGTACTTCGCTCCTTTAATGGCTGTTATATTTTAAATATTTTGTTTCCCTTTTAGCCTCCTTTAGCCATTAAAATGCTCAATCTGATCGTGTGGGCGTGTTGATACAAATTTAAATATATTTACATACACGGCCCAGATTGGCAGATGGGATCGTCTAGACACTAAGGGAAGGGAAAGGGGGATACCTAGTCAGTTGCAAAACTGAACGCATTCAACCGAAATGTGACTTCCGTATTTAACCCAAAACCTCTGAATCAGAGAGGTGCGAGGGGCTGCCTTAATCGACGTCCATGTCATGTGTGCCCAGGGAGCAGTTGTTGTTGGAGGTTAACTGCCTTGCTCAAGGGCAGAACGGCACATTTTTACGACCTTGTCAGCTCAGGGATTCATTCAGCGACCTTTTGGTTTAATGGCACAACGCTCTTAACCGCTAGGCTACCTGCTACCCCGTTCTCTAGAGCTTACCCCTACAAAGTAGGAAGATGCATATGAAAATAAAATATGACTGCTCGTTGGTCAGACTGTTCAGATCAGATTGAGATGTTATGCTGTCGGTCAAAAACTCCACCCCACCTGAACAGGCTGTAATTCCACCCCACCTGAACAGGCTGTAATTCCACCCCACCTGAACAGGCTGTAATTCCACCCCACCTGAACAGGCTGTAATTCCACCCCACCTGAACAGGCTGTAATTCCACCCCACCTGAACAGGCTGTAATTCCACCCCACCTGAACAGGCTGTAATTCCATCCCACCTGAACAGGCTGTAATTCCATCCCACCTGAACAGGCTGTAATTCCATGTGTAAAAAATACATGTAAATCCATTGATATTGTATTCTTGCCTTTCTTAGCATCACATACAAGGACTACTACTGTCCCTCCTTTTCATGAATTATGGAGTAGTTTGGGAGGTGAAGTGGGAGGGCCATCTACAGCCATAGCGAAGGTGACTTGTCAGTCAGTGTGAAAGATGGGCAAATCCCCCCTCCATAATGGGTCTCAGGAGGCAACTTTTCTTTCCATCATCAGGAAGAGCGAGAGGGACACAGGGAGAATGGGGTCATATCAAGCCACAATGCCTTGTGCTGTTGTTGGTACACAAACAAGAAGTATTCACCCCTTTGTGTTCTTTTCACATGTATTTCCCTTAGAGCCTTGAAGTAACAATTGATGGCAAATGTATGAATTAATTTGAAATAAAAACATATCTTGATGATATTGAAGTATACCACCTACCCGAGTCAATACATGGTGGAAACACCTTAGGCAACAATTACAATTACCGTTTGAAGTCTTTTTGTATAGGTCTTCACTAACTTTGCATGTCACCTGAATAATAATGAACTATCCTTCTTGGCAAAATTGCTGAAGTGCTAATAAGAATGTATCCAAATAACAGTTAAATATGTTAGTGGGGTTTTTGTGAATGTTTCAGTGTGTCTGTTCTCATTTCAGACCATAGAGAAGCTTCTGGTTCTGTTGGGGACTCTGGACCGCTGGATAGATGAGACCCCTCCTGAAGACCAGCCCTCTCGCTTCGGCAACAAGGCCTACAGGACTTGGTACGCCAAGCTCGACCAGGTAACACTCACACACACAAAAGGTTTATACTATTCACAAGTGTTTTAATAAAATTGTTTGCGTGTGAAAGGTTTTGTTGTGATATGCAGTCGGCTCTGAGTTTCTGCTAAATGACACAAATGTAAAAAATGGTGTGTGTAGGAAGCAGAGGGGCTGGTTGCAGCAGTCATCCCAGAAGACAAGGCAGCTGCGGCTCCAGAGATAGCTGTGTATTTGAAGGAGGCGGTGGGCAACTCCACCAGGATAGACTATGGAACAGGTAACACCCAGACAGACACGTCCCTAACGTGTGTCCCTGTTTCACATGCCCACTAGAGGGCACTGTTGAATCACAAATCCCGTTCTTTCCCTCTTCAGAACACTGTCCTTTACGAATATATTCTGCCTTTGACTTTGGTATTGCCCACGACAACTCTATTAGTAACAATAGGACATACTTCTATATATCACATCTGCGTGTGTGACTGTCCATGAATGACACAGGTTGTTGTTGTCAGGTCACGAGGCTGCCTTTGCCATCTTCCTCTGCTGTCTCTGCAAGATCGGAGCTCTCAGGGTAGATGACCAGTTGGCCATCATTTTCAAGGTGTTTGACAGGTGAGACAGGCACTGTTTTATGTGTGCACAATCTGTAAATGATTGTATGTGCCTCGTATGGACTATAAATGAAACTACAACTTTCTTTTTAAAACCCCACCAGGTATCTGGCGGTCATGCGCAAGCTTCAGAAAACCTACAGAATGGAGCCTGCTGGCAGCCAGGGGGTCTGGGGGTTGGATGATTTCCAATTTCTACCTTTCATATGGGGCAGCTCCCAGTTTGTAGGTAAGAGGCCTACTCCACTAGCCCAGGCAAAGCCTACTTCACAGCGGAAGTATTTGAAAATGTGTGTCATGCATATTTGATAGTTATAATGGCTATACTGCAGTGTGCCAAGGGAAAGAGTGACACCCAGTGGTCGGTGTGTCTAATTATTATTATTATTATTATTTTTGTCCTCTGCTTTCTCCTCCCTTTGTCCCAGACCACCCCACGTTGGAGCCCAAGCACTTTGTCGATGAAAAAGTGGTCAACGAGAATCACCACGACTACATGTTCCTGGAGTGCATCAAATTCATTAATGAGGTGAGCGGGACATTTAGGCAGAAGGAAAACCAGAAAATGGGTGTTCGGCAGGGTTCAGTGCCCATGCCACCGCAGATCAGTTCATACACACAATGAATTGTATGTGATGCGGGTTGTGAAGTTATATTTTCTCCCTATTGCATTCTATGGGGATTTGTAATGTGTTAATTTAATCACTGAATTGATTTGAGTTGACTGAATTTTGTTTCACAAAACTGATCATTTTGTGAGACAGAGGAATTGGACTTATGTATTTTTACAAATATTTTTTCAATACATTTTAGTCATTCAGCAGAGCGACTTACAGTTAGTGCATTCATCTTAAGGTAGCTAGGTACGACAACCACATCTCAGTCATAGTGACTAAAGCAGCTATAAGCAAATTCAGTGTTAAGTCATAAGGCCAGTGTTAATGCATGAAAAGTAAGGACTGATTTGTGTAAGCCATTCCACCGACAAGACACACACACACACAGTACCCCATATCCATCTTTAGAAGAGGGTGTGTTGGGTGGTGGCAGAGAGAGGGGAATGTGATTTTGAGACTGTGGCAGAAAAGGAGGGGAAGGGAGGAGGTGTTGCTATGTCCTGTTCCTTCCCCCAAACGGCAAAAAGCTGCTGCAGCTGCGGGGGGCCTCCCTCTTCCTCTCCTGATCTCTCTTTCTCTCTCACTTTTTCTTCTCAATTCAATTCAAAGGGCTTTATTGGCACCGTAAACATATGTTTACATTGTCAAAGCAAGTGAAATAGATAATAAACAATACAAAATTAACAGTAAACATTAAACGCACAACATTTTCAAAGGACTAGAGACATTTCAAATGTCATATTTTGCATATATACAGTGTTGTAACAATATGTAAGTAGTTAAAGTACAAAAGGGAAAATAAATAAACATAAATATGGGTTGTATTTACAATTGTGTTTGTTCTTCACTGGTTGCCCTTTTCTTGTGGCAACAGGTCACAAATCTTGCTGCTGTGATTGCACACTGTGGTATTTCACCCAGTAGATATGGGAGTTTTATCAAAATTGGGTTTGTTTTCTAATTCCTTTTTGGGTCTGTGTAATCTGAGGGAAATATGTGTCGCTAATATGGTCATACATTTGGTAGGAAGTACAGCTCAGTTTCTACCTCATTTTGTGGGCAGTGTGCACATAGCCTGTCTTCTTTTGAGAGCCAGGTCTGTTTTCGGCTGCCTTTCTCAATAGCAAGGCTATGCTCACTGAGTCAGTACATAGTTCAAGCTTTCCTTAAGTTTGGGTCAGTCATAGTGGTCAGGTATTCTGCCACAGTGTACTCTCTGTTTAGGACCAAAGAGCAAACTAGAATGCTGTATCTTAAAAAAATATATATATTTCCAATGTGTCAAGTAATTATCTTTTTGTTTGGTTGGGTCTAATTGTGTTGCTGTCCTGGGGGTGTGTTTGTGAACAGAGCCCCAGGACCAGCTTGCTTAAGGGACTCTTCCCTAGGTTAATCTCTCTGTGGGCGATGGTTTTGTTAAGGAACGTTTGGGAATTGCTTCCTTTTAGGTGGTTGTTGAAGTTAACACAGCTTTTCTGGATTTTGATAATTAGCGGGTATCAGCCTAATTCTGCTCTGCATGTATTATTTGGTGTTTTACTTTGTACACTGAGGATGTTTTTGCAGAATTCTTCATGCAGAGTCTCAATTTAGTGTTTGTCCTGTTTTGTGAAGTCTTGGTTGGTGAGCAGACACCAGACCTCACAACCATAAAGGGCAATGGGTTCTATAACTGATTCAAGTATTTTTAGCCAGTTCCTAATTGGAATGTTGAATTTTGTCCTTTTCATGGCATAGAAGGCCCTTCTTGCCTTGTCTCTCAGATCGTTCACAGCCTTGTGGAAGTTACCTGTGGTGCTGATGTTTAGGCCGAGGTATGTATAGTTTTTTGTGTGGTCTAGGTCAACGGTGTCTAGATGGAATTTGTATTTGTGGTCCTGGAAACTGGAACACCATTATTTGTGTCTTACAGAGATCTTCTGTCAGGGCCCAGGTCTGTCAGGGCCCAGGTCTGTCAGGGCCCAGGTCTGCCAGGGCCCAGGTCTGTCAGAATCTGTGCAGAAGATCTAGGTGCTGCTGGAGGCCCTCCTTGGTTTGGGACAGAAGCACCAGATTATCAGCACAATTTGTTGATATATATATATATATATATATATATTGAAGAGGGTGGGGCTCAAGCTGCATCCCTTCTCATCTCATGGTTCTGTGGAAAGAAATCTGTGTGTTTATTGCCAATTTTTAGCTGCACACTTGTTGTTTGTGAACATTGATTTTATAATGTCGTATGTTTATTTTCTCTTCCCAATACCACTTTCCATCAATTTGTATAACAGACCCTCATGCCAATCATTTGAAATCAAAAAAGCATGAGAAGACTGCCTTTGGTTTGTCGTATGGTAATTTATTAAAAAGCCAATTTGACATTTGCTCAGTACATTGTTTTCACTGAGAAAATGTACGAGTGTGCTGTTAATGATAATTCCGAGGACTTTCCCAAGGTTGCTGTTGACGCATATCTAGTTTTTGGGGTCAAATTTGTCTCCACTTTTGTGGATTGGGGTGATCACTCCAAATATTGGGTAAAATGCCAGAGCTGAGGAGGATGTTTAAGTTTAGCCAATTGGAATTTGTGGTCTGTATATTTGATCATTTCATTGAGGATACCATCAACACCACAAGCCTTTTTGGGTTGGAGGGATGTATTATGTCCTTTTTAATTCATTCAATGTAATTGGATAATGCAGTGGGTTCTGGTAGTCTTTAATAGCTGGGTCTAACATTTATAATTGATCATGTATATGTTTTGTTCTTTGTTATAGCAACAAAAAGATTGGGGAAGTGGTTTATCCGTACATGTCCGTTTTTGATAGATAACTGTGGTTAGATTATATGGGTTCTTCAATTACATTGAGCTGACGTGCTGTTCCTTCTTCCGTAGTATATTTCTGTATTGGTTTAGTGTTTCACCATAGTGAAGAAGTAGGCTTAGGTTTTCTAGGTCTCTGTTTTTGGTTGGATAGGCTTTTTTACTGTGAAGTTTACACTTTCACTATTACACTGAAATGTTTTGTCCAGGAAGTTGTCTCAGTTGGTTGGTAGGTCTTCGTCTATAGCATTTCTTAATATTGTGTCGTTTGACACCTCATGATTGAGTATTGCTCCGTTCAAGTAGACTGTAAACACTCTCGGAGACTCTGGGTACACAGTACTACTGCCAAGGGATGAGCTGTAGGTGTACCTACCATAGGAGTCTCCTCAAAGCTTACAGACCCAGCGTGCGACAGATCTGCATGAGTTTTTGTTGGTGGTTTTGTCTTGGAGGGCATATTTGGGAGGGAATACAGTCACCTCCAGATAAGTGCTTGTCCCCCTGGGGGGGGGTGTATATATGCAGGTTTCTTTTGTGTATGGATGTGTGCCTTTTTAAGCACATTTCTCTCTCCCTCCCCTGTTTGTGTGTGTGTGTTGTATGGTCTCTCAGACAAACTGTTGTTCTGCTTGCATATTTTCTCTCTGACACAAATGTGCATATATATATATCTGGGAGGTTGTGTGTAGTGTACTAAACTCACCAGAGTCATTTCCTTCCCCACATGCTGTTGTGAATCACTACTTCCTTCAGGGTACCCTCACTAGACCCCACCCCCGTCCCTCTCTGGTGGAGGCCCGGGGGAAGCCAGGGGCTAGGGTTGGGTTCCTGCCCCGGACACAAGCCGTCCTCTGGGTTTTGGTGGTTGGGGGGGGGGTGCTGTGGAGGGTGTCCCATACACTACCACTACATTCATTCACTCAGAGCCCCTATTGCTCTCTTTGTCTCTTGTCTGTCTTTCTTTCTTCCCTTGGGGTAAATATAAGGGCACACACACAGAAAGAAAAAAGAAATGCACTCTCCTCACTGGCACCCAAAAAAGTACGAGATGGACAGAGGGACAACTGTTGACCTGCCTGTCATTATGTCTTGTAATGTCTTAGGCATATATATTCCTTACTGGCTGGTTAGCTAATGGATGAATTAAACGTATATTTCACACTCTCCTCCTTTCTCCTTCTCTCTTCCCCCTCCCCCTCTCTCTTTCTATATTCCCCCCCCCCCCCACACACACACACACACACTCACTCCCCTCCCCTAGATGAAAACTGGTCCGTTTGCTGAGCATTCCAATCAGCTGTGGAACATCAGTGCTGTCCCCACCTGGTCCAAAGTCAACCAGGGCCTGATCCGAATGTACAAAGCAGAGGTAAGAGGAGACACACCCCACAGAGTCAGAACAATCTAAATCTACACTTAAAAGTGTATGATGAACCTTGACAGTGGGTCCCCCTAAAATAAAAGGTAAACGATAAAGAAAATGGGTCCCATAACATTAACAGTTAAATTGCACTTGGTTTCTAACATGTTTTGAAGATGTATATCTTTTAGTTAACACAGTATCCTATGACAACCAAGATATAAACAGTGGAGTCATAAGTCAGTTACAAGGTAGTTGTACTTATCCCATTAAGATATTTGAGTCATACTCTCCCAAATCAAGGGGTAAATGTCATTAGTTGAAATCAGACTTTGCTTTTTAAAGGCGAATTTTGTCACCTGGATTTCCCCAGTGGCAGTTTGGGGTATTACAGGCTAGGGATTCAATTTCATGTCAGGGGTCATGAAAGCAGTTTAATCATTAATGTTTACAGAATTTCACTCAAACAGAAGTGTAGTCCTCACAAGTGGAACAGAATAAAGATACTTATAAATAAATCTTATTTATTAATACTCAAGACATAACGCTATCTTGAAGTGTGATTATAAATGTAAATGTGTTCTGAAGAGCGAGTAGGCTAATGATTCTATTGATAAGTTAGAGGCAGGAAAGGGTTAAACAAGAGAGGAACTGAGAGAGCGGAACAGTGTCAGTATGTGTGTGAGAGTATCGCTGGCCCCACCCCCTTCTCCTGCCTGAGCCCACATCCTGTGTTTTCAAGAGTGGGCCTGCTAGTCTTCCCAGAGCTGAGGGGCCAAGCTGTCTGCTAACACCCACCCACCCATCCCCCCCATCCTTCCCAGGCTCGCATTCCACTCTCCCTCCCCCGGCCCCACATAGGGAATCAGCTCTGTCTCTCTCCCTCTTTTCTCTGGTTCTCTCTACCGCTGCCCTGCCTCGAGCCTGCTGCTTGCTTCCCCCCTCAGCCCTTTCGCAATTTCTCAACTTCTGCTAGGGCACAACAACAAAATATGCAACTCTCAGACAAGACGTTCTGTTCAAATGTTTATCCTGACCCTGGTGGACTTTTTTTGGGGTGTTAATTTACAGACGTTATAAAGTCAATTGACAAAGACTGAACAAATGTGGATTGAAGAAGTACTTTTTTAGAGACCTCTGATACTTGATACCAGTGTAGCATGTCAAGGTGGATGTCAAGGTTGTTGTATGAACCATAAATCAACTAAAATAGTTATTATTGGGAATTGTTATGCTATTACCATGTAATGTGTTTGAGTATTGAAGTAGATAGGTAGTGCTGAGTGATTAGGTTGATTTAGTACAAAAAAATAACAGTACATTTTTTATTATTTTTACTGCTTATCACTTAACCATTATTTATTCACATTACTTAATCAAATATTTCAGTTGTATATATTACATTTGTTTGATGGCTTTTATTTCATTCCAACTCAGGGTGGCAGGGTAGCCTAGTGGTTAGAGCGTTGGACTAGTAACTTAAAGGTTGCAAGTTCAAATCCCCAAGATGACAAGGTACAAATCTGTCATTCTGCCCCTGAACAGGAAGCTAACCCACTGTGTTCTGAAAAGTGTGTAGGCTAACTGAATTGCCTAGTTAAATAAAGGTAAGATAAAATACAAATATAATCTCTATTAAATTTGTTTTTTTTAACCTTTATTTAACTAGACCTATACTGTCTGACAAAATCACTGTTTTAGTAGTTCTTCAAAGTAAATAAGGCATACTTTTATGACTTCTGAATACTAACTATCGATTACTTAGATCATGCATTTTCAGGTAAAGATGCATCCGGAAGCAACTGCTTTCTATCCCTCTTGATCCCCTGCTCTGCCCGACGAAACATTGGTATTTATACTCTCCATGGACGTCTCAAAATCAGGGCTATTGTACGAAACAAATTTATCATTGGATCGTCTCTACAGACCGAACAAGTAGGCAAGCAATGGATTATGGTCATTGTAGTTAGTTTAGCACGTGGTTCAGAACGTGGTAATTATGTTTAATATTGGGCTTTTGGAAACTACAACTCCCTACTACATTGCACAGTTCGGTCTTGATTTATTGCTAGAGAAACTGCAGTGATAAAATGAGCATGGAGCTCACAGAAAAAACCAAATGGAATTCTAATTATTGAACCCACTTCAGTCAATTGCTTGTTTAAAGAACAGTTAATCGGTGAGCACTAATACTAGGTAAATACTGTAAAATAAAGTGTTACCCAAGGTTGCGCAATAATAATTTTGACGGCACACATCTAAATCTTTAGCATTTTCTGTGGATTCACATTGTTGATTACATTGAGCCACTGAACTACCGTATATCAGTCATTTCCAATGGACGGAGGCACAAGGAGACATTGAATCATTTCACTCTTGGCGGCTAGAGATGTAGTGTATAAAAAGACAAAAAGTCACAATGTATATGTTCTCAACATTTTAATGGTAAACAAACACTTCGGCACACTGCATTCTTCAGGGCTGCAAATGATCAGCAACGCAACAAACACTTCGGCACACTGCATTCTTCAGGGCTGCAAATGATCAGCGACGCAACAAACACTTCGGCACACTGCATTCTTCAGGGTTGCAAATGATCAGCGACGCAACAAACACTTCGGCACACTGCATTCTTCAAGGCTGCAAATGATCAGCGACGCAACAAACACTTCGGCACACTGCATTCTTCAAGGCTGCAAATGATCAGCGACGCAACAAACACTTCGGCACACTGCATTCTTCAAGGCTGCAAATGATGAGCGACGCAACAAACACTTCGGCACACTGCATTCTTCAGGGCTGCAAATGATCAGCGACGCAACAAACACTTCGGCACACTGCATTCTTCAGGGCTGCAAATGATCAGCGATACAACATTGCGTCAGAGGAGAGAAGCTCTCGCTAGCAAACTTTGACACAATACTTGATAGACTAGTTTTAGACCAGTTTTACAGGCTGTTCCGAAGATACAACCACAGAGATTTTGGCAATGCGGTACTACCAAGTAGTAAGCAGAAGCAATGTTAGTCATCTGTTCGAGGTCAAGGGGTTTCTTTATTTATATATTATTTATTTATTTTAACTAGGGACTAGTGGTCAATTTGGAACTGGGCAACTCAATCACCCCAACAAGTCTATCACCTTTAGGAGTGTGAACTACCTGCCAGGTGAAAGCAGTCTCCATTGAATTGTTTTCAATGGTGATCAGGTGATCACACCATTGTAGAAACAGGCATGGATTTGAAAAATCACTGTACTCAAAAACTCTCATTTAATTTATCAAAGTTTTATATGCCAGCGATCTGAGTGTGAAGTTAGCTGGTTCGCTGCCGCACAACACCACGCCCACTAGCGTTTCTTCTCCACAATGAGCCTGGATTAGTTTTCCTACCTGATGCCTTGTAGAATGAGAACACATTCTGACCCTTCTAATTGGCCCCAGATTCCAATGGGTTGTGCCAGAGCCATCATTGGTTTGATACTCTGATTGGTTAGAGACGATCCAATGCTAAATTTGTTTCGTACAATAGCCCTGATTTTGAGACGTCCATGGAGAGTAGAAATACCAATGTCTCGTCGGGTCTGGAAGTGGCTAGCTAGCCACACGAAAGGCAGATACAACTCTCAATGGTTAGACAAATATAAATGTGACCAAATTGTCACAGCCAGAGGTAACTGAGCCAGGACTGGCAGCTGTGGATGAGATGAAAGATGACCTGATAAGGGTTAATGGTAGCTGTCCTGTGGTAACTCCAGTCTCTGAAGCATTTATGCAAATTATCAGCGATGCAAATTTGCGATAACAATCAGTGATTGGAAGCTCTTGCAAGCAAGCTTTGACACCTTGCTGGATAACAAATCCACCAACTTGCTTTTTTAGAGGCTGTTTGGAAGAAACACCCATGAGTGGAGATTTTTGCTTTATTTCAGGACATAGACCACCTTATGTGAATTGCACGAAGTTGCTTGCTCTAGACAAGTCCATAGCTTTGGCTTTGGTTGGTGTGTATGGATGATGCTAAACAGAGTTTAAACTAGATGGAAGTAAAGCAGTGTCAAGTTGTACCTTTTCTGTTCTGCACCACTGGTCTTCTATTTGCTTTATGTATTTCTCACAGGGTAAACAAATATCTCAAATGTCTCATCTCTGATACCTAATCTTTCTTTCCTGTCCATCTTTCTTTTTGTCCCCCCCCCATTTCTCTTTCTTCCTTATCTTTCTCTCTCTTTGACCATCTTCTTTTTATCTCTCTTCATCCTTGTAAATTCCCTCCCTTCTCTCTTTCTCCTCGTCTACTCCTAGTGCTTGGAGAAGTTCCCTGTTATTCAGCACTTCAAGTTTGGCAGTCTCATCTCCATCCAGCCTGTGAAGCCCTGACGGCCATCCAAAGAAACCATGTGTGTGACGGAGAGACCAAACTCCCAACATCCCTTGAGGATGAACGCCCGATCCTCACCCAAGAAAGATCCCCAAATTCATCCCTAATATTAGCACAGACACCAACCCCAAAATCCATCTTTTTCGAGAACCAATACCCTCCCCAAATTGCCAATGACGGCGCCACGATCATCAGTGACTCAATTCGGTTTTGTGTGTGTGTAAGCGTGTTATGGAAAGCTGTCAGTCATTCTCAATGCAATACTGAGAGTGTGCACCTTTATTAGTGTGTCTATTTATTTCTATAAATGTACGAATGCTGACCAGGGTTCTGTTCATTAGGCACCAAATGGAAGAAAATGGACTGAAAGAGGGGACTAACTGAACCTGTCCAATAAGTAACACATTTTTTGTTTTCTGTTGCGTAATATTTTGGAGCGTTTTCCATTGTGTGCTCTAATGAACACGCCCCTGGTGTAGCAGGGATAGGTTAGCCTTGTTGGATAAACATTGCCGAGACAAGAGCTTGGCTTTACTGTGAGTGGCCTGATGTGTATAGCTCCTACCCCATACTGGACACTTGAGTCCTTGAGACAGAGCTGTTTTTTTTTTACAACGGATTGTGATATAAATGTGTTTCTCTGATTATTTGAGATATTCTAAATTCCTTAGCAGTTCTGATTTTTGTTTTTGAGTGTCCACTGATGTTTGGGCCAACTGTTTTCAGTTTTGTTGCATACTGTGTCTGTCATTATTGCCTGTATGATCATCTAAGTTGTAAGTCATATTATAATAATTTGTTAACTTTGGTGTTCGGTCATTATTTCGTTGAAGCTGGTGGTTGGTTTTGAAAATGTCAACGTGGTTCTCAAAGAACTTATTAAAATGAAATAGGGTTAGAAATTAAACATAACAATGTGAGTATACCCTTTTGACACTATTGTACCAACCTGACCTGTACCGTGCTGGCTTGGTCATCTTTCTTTCACATAGGCCTTTTCCAACACTGTTCCAGCATCCATGGTGGATGTGTAACCATGCCAGAGCAGTACAGCTCCTCACAGCTTGGGTCTGGGTCTGCTCAGTATTGTGAAAAGGGTTATCGGTATACCACTGATGGTACACAATTATCAACCAGACTTTGGTATATTGTGGCTCAGTAGGTCACCAGTAACAACACACCTACTTTACATTTTACAAGTGTAAAGGGATGAAGAATATGTACATAAAGATATATGAATGAGTGATGGTACAGAACGGCATAGGCAAGATGCTGTAGATATATTGAGTACAGTATATACATATGAGATGAGTAATGTAGGGTATGTAAAAATTATATTAAGTGGCATTGTTTAAAGTGATACATTTTTTAACATGTATGGCAGCAGCCACTCAATGTTAGTGGTGGCTGTTTAACAGTCTGATGGCCTTGAGATAGAAGCTGTTTTTCAGTCTCTCGGCCCCTGCTTTGATGCACCTGTACTGACCTCTCCTTCTGGATGATAGGGGGGTGAACAGGCAGTGGCTCAGGTGGTTGTTGTCCTTGATGATCTTTATGGCCTTCCTGTGACATCTGGTGGTGTAGGTGTCCTGGAGGGCAGGTAGTTTGCCCCCGGTGATGCGTTGTGCAGATCTCACTACCCTCTGGAGAGCCTTACGGTTGTGGGCGGAGCAGCTGCCGTACCAGACGGGGATACAGCCCGACAGGATGCTCTCGATTGTGCATCTGTAAAAGTTTGAGTGCTTTTGGTGACAAGCCGAATTTCTTCAGCCTCCTGAGGTTGAAGAGGCGCTACTGCGCCTTCTTCACCACTTTGTCTGTGTGAATGGACCAATTCAGTTAGTTTGTCTGTGATGTGTACGCCGAGGAACTTAATTTTCTACCCTCCACTACTGTCCCGTCGATGTGGATAGGGTGGTGCTCCCTCTGCTGTTTCCTGAAGTCCACGATCATCTCTGTGATTTTGTTGATGTTGAGTGTGAGGTTATTTTCCTGACACCACACTCCGAGGGCCCTCACCTACTCCCTGTAGGCCGTCTCGTCGTTGTTGGTAATAACTGTAGTGTCATCTGCAAACTTGATGATTGAGTTGGAGGCCTGCGTGGCCACACAGTCGTGGGTTGACAGGGAGTACAGGAAGGGCTCAGAACACACCCTTGTGGGGCCCAAGTGTTGAGGATCAGCAGGGTGGAGATGTTGTTACCTACCCTCACCACCTGAGGGTGGCCCGTCAGGAAGTCCAGTACCCAGGTGCACAGTGCGGGGTCGAGACCCAGGGTCTCGAGCTTGATGACCAGTTTGGAGGGTACTATGGTGTTGAATGCCGAGCTGTAGTCGATGAACAGCATTCTCACATAGGTATTCCTCTTGTCCAGATGGGTTAGGGCCGTGTGCAGTGTGGTTGCGATTGCGTCGTCTGTGGACCTATTGGGGCGGTAAACAATTTGGACTGGATCTAGGGTGTCGGGTAGGGTTGAGGTGATATGGTCCTTGACTGGTCTCTCAAAGCACTTCATGGTGACGGAAGTGAGTGCTACGGGGGCGGTAGTCGTTTAGCTCAGTTACCGTAGCTTTCTTGGGAACAGGAACAATGGTGGCCCTCTTGAAGCATGTGGGAACAGCAGACTATGATAAGGATTGATTGAATATGTCCGTAAACACACCAGCCAGCTGGTCTGCGAATGCTCTGAGGACGCGGCTGGGGATGCCGTCTGGGCCTGCATCCTTGCAAGGGTTAACACATTTAAATGTTTTACTCACGTCGTCTGTAGTGAAGGAGAGTCCGTAGGTTTTGATAGCGGGCCGTGTCAGTGGCACTGTGTTGTCCTCAAAGCGAGCAAAGAAGTTGTTTAGTCTGTCTGGGAGCAAGACATCCTGGTCTGCGACGGGGCTGGTTTTCTTTTTGTAATCCGTGATTAACTGTAGACCCTGCCACATACCTCTTGTGTCTGAGCCGTTGAATTGCGACTCTTACTTTGTCTCTATACTGACGCTTAGCTTGTTCGATTGCCTTGCGGAGGGAATAGCTACACTGTTTGTATTCGGTCATGTTTCCGGTCACCTTGCCCTGGTTAAAAGCAGTGGTTCGTGCTTTCAGTTTCGCGCGAATGCTGCCACCAATCCACGGTTTCTGGTTTGGGAATGTTTTAATAGTTGCTGTGGATACGACATCGCCAATGAACTCGCTCACCGAATCAGCGTATTCGTCAAAATTGTCGACATTTGATTGTCAGGTGAACAGAAGGACTTGAGTTCCTGTATGTTGTTGTTATCACACCACGTCTCGTTAATCATAAGGCACACCCCCCCCCGCCCCTCTTCTTACCAGAAAGATGTTTGTTTCTGTCAGCACGATGCGTGAAGAAACCAGCTGGCTGTACCGACTCCGATAGCGTGTCTCGAGTGAGACCTGTTTCTGTGAAGCAAAGAACGTTACAGTCTCTGTCTCTCTGGAATGCTACCCTTGCTCGGATTTCATCAACCTTGTTGTCAAGAAACTGGACATTGGCGAGTAGTATGCTCTGGAGCCGTGCGCAATGTGCCCATCTCCGGAGCCTGACCAGAAGACCGCTTCGTCTGCCCCTTTTACGGTGTCGTTGTATTGGATTGCCAGCTGGGATCCGATCCATTGTGGTGGGCAAAACACAGGATCCGCTTCAGGAAAGTTGTATTCCTGGTCGTAATGATGGTAAGTTGACGTTGCTCTTATATCCAGTAGTTCCTCCCGACTATGTTATAAAACCTAAGATTACCTGGGGTACCAATGTAATAAATAATATGTAAAAAAAATAAAAAATACTGCATAGTTTCCAAGGAACGTGACGTGAGGCAGCCATCTCTGTCGGCACCGGACACAGAAGGTGAAATCCTGTCGTCAGTGTGCTGATGGGAAGAGCTTAGTTTGTAAACCCAACCTTTTGTTTACATACACCTTAGCCAAATACATTTAAACTCAGTTTTTCACAATTCCTGACATTTAATCCTAGTAAAAATTCCCTGTTTTAGGTAAGTTTGGCTCACCACTTTATTTTAAGAATGTGAAATGTCAGAATAATAGTAGAGAATTATATATTTAAACTTTTATTTCTTTCATCACATTCCCAGTGGGTCAGAAGTATACGTACACTCTAATAGTATTTGGTAGCATTGGCTTTAAATTGTTTACCTTGGGTCAAATGTTTCGGGTAGCCTTCCAAAAGCTTCCCACAATAAGTTGGGTACATTTTGGCCCATTCCTCCTGACAGAGCTGGTGTAACTGAGTCAGGTTTGTAGGCCTGCTTTCTCGCGCATGCTTTTTCAGTTCTGCCCACAAGTTTTCTATGCGATTGAGATCAAGGCTTTGTGATGGCCACTCCAATACCTTGACTTTGTTGTCCTTAAAGCCATTTTGCCACAACTTTGGAAGTATGCTTGGGGTCATTGTCCATTTGGAAGACCCATTTGCGACCAAGCTTTAACTTCCTGACTGATGTCTTGAGATGTTGCTTCAATATATCCACAACTTTCCAGCCACATAATTTTCCTGCCTCATGTAGCCATCTATTTTGTGAAGTGCACCAATCCCTCCTGCAGCAAAGCACCCCCACAACATGATGCTGCCACCCCCATGCTTCACAGTTGGGATGGTGTTCTTCAGCTTGCAAGTCTCCCCTTTTTCCTCCAAACATAACAATGGTCATTATGGCCAAACAGTTCAAATGTATTTATGTAGCCCTTCGTACATCAGCTGATATTTCAAAGTGCTGTACAGACACCCAGCCTAAAGCCCCAAACAGCAAGCAATGCAGGTGTAGAAGCACGGTGGCTAGGAAAAACTCCCCAGAAAGGCCAAAACCTAGGAAGAAACCTAGAGAGGAACCAGGCTATGTGGGGTGGCCAGTCCTCTTCTGGCTGTTCCAGGTGGAGATTATAACAGAACATGGCCAAGATGTTCAAATGTTCATAAATGACCAGCATAGTCAAATAATAATAATCACAGGCAGAACAGTTGAAACTGGAGCAGCAGCATGGCCAGGTGGACTGGGGACAGCAAGGAGTCATCATGTCAGGTAGGACTGAGGCATGGTCCTAGGGCTCAGGTCCTCCGAGAGAGAGAAAGAAAGAGAGAATTAGAGCGAGCATACTTAAATTCACACAGGACACCAGATAGGACAGGAGAAGTACTCCAGATATAACAAACTAACCCTATCCCCCGACACAAACTACTGCAGCATAAATACTGGAGGCTGAGACAGGAGGGGTCAGGAGACACTGTGGCCCCATCCGATGATACCCCCAGACAGGGCCAAACAGGAAGGATATAACCCCACCCACTTTGCCAAAGCACAGCCCCCACACCACTAGGGGATATCTTCAACCACCAACTTACCATCCTGAGACAAGGCTGAGTATAGCCCACAAAGATCTCCGCCACGGCACAACCCAAGGGGGGGGCGCCAACCCAGACAGGAAGATCACATCAGTGATTCAACCCACTCAAGTGACGCACCCCTCCTAGGGAAGGTATGAAAGAGCCCTAGTAAGCCAGTGACACAAGCCCTGTAATAGGGTTAGAGGCAGAGAATCCCAGTGGAAAGAGGGGAACCGGCCAGGCAGAGGCAGCAAGGGAGGTTCGTTGCTCCAGAGCCTTTCCGTTCACCTTCACACTCCTGGGCCAGACTAGACTCAAATCATATGACCCACTGAAGAGATGAGTCGTCAGTAAAGACTTAAAGGTTGAGACCGAGTTTGCATCTCTCACATGGGTAGGCAGACCATTCCATAAAAATGGAGCTCTATAGGAGAAAGCCCTGCCTCCAGCTGTTTGCTTAGAAATTCCAGGGACAATTAGGAGGCCTGTGTCTTGTGACCGTAGCGTACGTGTAGGTATGTACGGCAGGACCAAATCAGAGAGATAGGTAGGAGCAAGCCCATGTAATGCTTTGTAGGTTAGCAGTAAAACCTTGAAATCAGCCCTTGCCTTGACAGGAAGCCAGTGTAGGGAGGCTAGCACTGGAGTAATATGATCACATTTTGGGGTTCTAGTCAGGATTCTAGCAGCCGTATTTATTGCTTTATCCGGGTAGCCGGAAAGTAGAGCATTGCAGTGTTCTAACCTAGAAGTGACAAAAGCATGGATTAATAGTTCCATTTTTGTTTCATCAGACCAGAGGACATTTCTCCAAAAAGTACGATATTTGTCCCCTTGTGCAGTTGCAAACCGTAGTCTGGCTTTTTCATGGCTGTTTTAGAGCAGTGGCTTCTTCCTTGCTGAGCGGCCTTTCAGGTTATGTCGATTATAGGACTCGTTTTACTGTGGATATAGATACTTTTGTACCTGTTTCATCCAGCATCTTCACGAGGTCCTTTGCTATTGTTCTGGGATTGATTTGCATCAAAGTCTGTTCATCTCTAAGAGAAAGAACGCATCTCTACTTGCGTACTATTGTTTGTACAGATGAACGTGGTACCTTCAGGCATTTGGAAATTGCTCCCAAGGATGAGCCACACTTGTGGAGGTCTACAATTTTTCTTCGGAGGTCTTGGCTGATTTCTTTTGATTTTCCCATGATGTCAAGCAAAGAGGCCTGGGTAGGCCTTGAAAAACATCCACAGGTACACCTCCAATTTATCAGAAGATTCTAAAGCCATGACATAATTTTCTGGAATTTTCCAAGCTGTTTAAAGGCACAGTCAACTTTGTATGTAAACTTCTGACCCACTGGAATTGTGATTCAGTGAAATAATATGTAAACAATTACTTGTGCCATGCACAAAGTAGATGTCCTAACCGATTTGCCAAAACTATAGTTTGTTAACAAGACATTTGTGGAGTGGTTGAAAACGAGTTTTAATGACTCCAACCTAAGTGTGTAAACTTCCGACTTCGACTGTATAGGTCTATCAATAGATAGATCCAGACATTCATAATGTCGTAGTTAAATGTAAACAATCATTGGTCTCTGTCTCTCCCTCTCTCTGCAGTGGATCCGAATTCTCCACGCAAATTCCATTCGTAATTTCTGCCTCGTCACTGTCGGTAGAGCGCGTTCCAAAAAAAAGTGGCCCCTGAAAGTGCTGCCTAATTAAAGGGAGGAGAGGAGACTGAGCGTATCGTTCGGAATCACCCTATATTCATCCCAGCCCCCCACCAATTTAAATGCGTGGAGTGACTGCTGTGCTGTGATCATCAACCGCTGGCGTCGCAGATAAGGATGGGGACTGTGGAGGGGCTTTTAGACCATGCGCGCGGGTAAAGCAACCTTCTGTCACTCCAATGGGTTAAAAGACACTAGATGCATACTCTTGTTGATGATAGGCTATAAACTTCTCAAAACGAACGAACCCGCCTGAACAGAGGCACTTGTGTGTATGACAGGAGCAACTGCTCAACATTTTGCCGAGGGCCAGTGCGCACTACGTACGTTACGCAGTTTTCAATGTGCTTGTTATACGCTATTGTAGTAAAGCCAGTTGTCACTATAAATGAGCGTTGTTACAAAATTGTAACGTGAAACCACATTCTCCCGACTGCACCAGTCTTTGGAATTATGTGTGAGACCGATGCTATTCATTTCGAATCCACGCGGAGGAGCTCGCTCTACACCACTAAACGAACCATAATCCACAACATTTGTCACAGTGGGAGGAGAACGCTCTCATTTTAAAGCTTTATATAAAAATATTTTCAAGATCGCTTTTTGGAGATGAAACCCCTCTACCACGACCAAATCATCCAAATAAGAATCGAATTAGAGAGCGAATTTAAAAAGCACAATAAGGTCTCCATTACCCATTTGGCTAAAATGGCTACATTAATTGTTACCTATTATAAAACGCATTCGGATCTTTATTAGTCGTAGTATCCTAAAATCATGCTAAACAGTAGTCTAATCTAATAAAACTGACGCGCATAGTGATGCTTTCTACTTACGACCTACCTATACCAAATTATTATGCACAACGGCAAATTGAAAACAGTGCCGGCAACCAAGACTTGAAAGAGTAGCCTAGGCTAAAGGTATAGCTGCGTTTGTGTTGGACGTAGCGCAGTAGGCTATCTCAAATTGAGAAGAGTCGAGAGGTTTCGGGTTGGAATAAAAACGAGGGAGACGGGGAGAGAGGAGGGATGGGAAGCGAAATGAATGAGGAGGGATGAGGTTGGGGAGGGTGGCGATGGGGGGGGGGGGGCAGCGAAGCCGAGGTCAGCCTGAGGTGCCGCTACATAGGCTTTCTAATACCTTCATTCATTGATTTTGAAGAACACCACCAAGTGGCATATAGCGGAGATAACACGACTGCAAGTTTGGGGGGGATGCCTGGCAAAAAAAAATCTCAGAGCGCACAGCAAAATCCCTGTCAGCCAGAGCGTGCACGTCAACCAAGTACACGTAGACAGTCTAGAAATTAACCACTGCCTTTTCTCAAGTGGACCAGTTTTAACACCATCTCTATTAGATACAAAATATATCCTGCATTGTTATTACAATGCTGCACTCCACACGATTCTAACAACCAATTCGTTAAAATTGTATCAAAACTCACAGGCTACTTTTGTTTTAGATTTCCCCCATTTATCAATAACCTGAATGTTCATAGCCTAGTCCAAAAAGCAGAGGCCTCGTAGACGTAGTTTTTAGACTACGAAGCTCATTAAATTAAATGTAGTAGTCCAAAATACATTATGGATGGCTTTGTGTTGATAACCAGGTTTTTCCTGATCTAGCGGAAGTGTTAAAAATTGCGTTGATACATCTGCATATCTATTAAGTTACCCACAGTGGTATGGAGGAGAGGAACTGAATGGTGTATGCAACACAAGAATGAAGGCCCCCAATCCACTCTTGTAACACTGGTTGCAGAATAGGCCTACATCTCTCACTTATTGCAGCATGTGATTGACTGTCTTAATAGGGACAGAATCCCCCCAAACATCAGGTGATTATGGCTCTGACTGTAGTTTCAGGGAATAATAAACATCAGACAAAATATGACTTCATCACAGTTTGGACAGCATGCCATTCAAACAAATCAAGGAGGGAGTGGATTTGTTTTCAAATTTTTATTAAGATTATAAATTCTTAACAAATATGTTCTAAAACAGTTTTACCCGGTGATATACAATTTAATATGCACAAAAATACAAGAATAGCAACAAAATATGGAGAGGACGTGTGAAAGACATCTTTATTTCAGTACACATAGTGCTTATACTGTGTGGATGTATGGCAAAATTATGAGCTTGCCTTTTTAGAACAAAAGGTCTTAATTTTTGAAAATAAAATTCACAAAACCAAGCCATGTTGGCATCATGAATTACTGTGAAGGCTTGATCAGTAACTTTTTGTTATAGGTTCAGGGGGAACGCTCAACAGATCGAACTGTCAAAAAATACCTGGATTGATTCGATTACACGTGCATTCTGGGATTTGGAGGAATTAATGGTTCTGATCAGAGATGAGGTGGGAAGTTGGGTAGCCTACAACAAGTACATCAATAGAGAGAGACGCAGCAAGCTGGTTCAGAGTGAATGCACCCACGAGTTTGAGAGGGAAATTTAAGTCTGAGCCATTGCGCCTTCACCTGTCAATGTATGTGTGGTCAGAATGTGCCATGTAGTTTCCATGTAACAGCCTACTACTGGTGTCCGACTCTTTAGAATATGAGTTTCGATATCCAAGGTTTAAATATCAACCCAGAAATACAATATAGTAAACCAAGTACAACACAACAGTACTTGTGTAGCATATGGTTAACTTTTTGTTAGTTGTTTACCGTATTAAACCACTACGCACAACAAAAGCATGTTGCAAAGCCATCCATGGGCACACTTTTCTATTTAGCCTGGAGCTGAGGCTACAATAAATGCTTGCTATTCAGTCACAATACTTGTGTAGCGTCTTAAAAACGATACTTTGTGTTCAAAAGTGTTCTGGAGGAGAGATCAAATCAAAACAATCCGCGAGCGAGACATTCAACCACTTTCAATGTATGCAACAATAGCTAGCAGTAGTACGCGTTGGGTTTAAGGCAACGAAATCAACTTCGTTAGATAAAAATTCACAACTACCATGTAAAATTGTGTTATGTAGACATGTTCGGTTTAAAAGGAAACGCCTGCACATCATGTGGCACAACCATATCTCCGTAAAAACGAGTTAACAAACAAAAACTGTTCAATGTTTAAATAGCATTTCTTGCAAAAATAAAGTCAATTTGATTTAGACTTTGTACAATTTCATAAAGTGTTTGATTCTAGTTGACCATGGAGTCAAAAAGCTACAATAGCTCTGGTCCATGCCCCTAGGCTCGCTAGGGCTTGTTTGCTACAGAACTGTCCGTTCAAGGCTTGCTCAAAGTCCGCCTGTCTGCTCACCAGCCCCGAAAACCCCGAGCCGAAAATCGAGATCAGATTGGAAATGTTTGACGTGTCCAAGTGTTCCGAATTTGCGTAGGAACAGTCCTCGAATTTCGCCCTTTTACATGGCGTAAAATCCGGTACTTCCTCAATATCGGATATATAATATTCAAAGTCAACCTTGCGTTTCTTGGCTGGGGACTGTGCGCCCTGGCAGCACTGTTGAAACGACGCGCAGCAGTCCTGGTGAAGGTACCCATTCTCCACAGTGGTCACTACGTGCGTGTCCAGATCGAGCACTGTCGTTTTGTTGCAGTGTAGGTTGTTGTTCACCGTGGAAAAGTCCCAATTCGATACAGGGTAAGCCTCCGCACAACAGCTCCGGTAGAACGAGGGCTCTGTCTCCTTGCAGACCTCGTCGCTTTGGAGAGAGAGAGGCGCGGAGCAGGCGGATGGGGCTTGGATATGCGCTGACTGCACTGCTGTTAGGTGGCTTACTGGCAGCAGCGCACAGCAGAGACTCGCCGGTTCGCTCACCCCGTCGTTGCCGCAGCAATCCCCGCTCTGCTCCTCGCAGTCCTCGGCCAAATCCAGCGGATTTAACTCCTGGATCTCGTTGCAGACGGTCATCACCTCCTCGTACTGCTGCATCCTGTAGATCTCCGCGTACTTCTCGTTCATGTAGACCTGTCTGGCGTTCCTCAGTACATAGGAGACCAGGAGGTTTTTGTGCAGCTTGATGCCTCCTCTCTGCGTCCTGGAGTTGTGAATCTTCCGTAAGGAAATTGAGATTAGACTTTGTGCATCCACTGCACACTCCATCGTGTTGATCATGGTGGTGATATAGTCGTTTCCGCTCCTCTCCGACTCAGAAAAGCGACTTTCTCTTAGTGGAAGTCACGATATTTCGTTCGGGGGCGAAGGCTTAAGTCAGCTCGGTAGTGAAACATTGAACACGGCTGTCCGCTTCCCTCTGTATGCGAGCAAGCAATCATTTGCTAGGGGTACTTAGCCAGAGTATATATATTTCGAGGAGGAGTCGGCCCATCTCCGCTTGCACCAATGAGGACCCGGCCTCCCTATTGATTGACATGCAAACTCCACCCATGTGTGGTGCTCAGGGCCAATCAGACAGAGGCGGTTCTTCTGTGCTATTCAAATTCCAAACTGACTACCAAACTGGAATGCTCTCATGAGACTCACTGGGCTAGAGCGCCTGGTCAAATAGTAGCCTGTGTCTCTGTGACAAGCCTCCATGAGAATTACACATTTATCATAGATTTATCTAAATATAAAAATGCCAGTAATATTTAGTACATGAATCTTAAATCATGAATTCGTTTCAGATCTTAGTTATTCCACAAACAAATAATAAAGTCTAGGCAACTTAACATGAGTGTTTAGAATAATAAAATACTTAATTTCTAATCTGATTGATTAACTCATTGTTAAATGATCTGTTTTAATTTGTATTATTACTTTGTTTTTCTCTATGCATGTGATACTGCATCTCTATTATAATGTTATAATAGCAATAAGGCCCATAGCCGTGGAATATTGGCCATATATCATTGCTATTACAAAGGTGAGGTGCCCTATTGCTATTATAAACTGGTTAGCAATGTAATTAGAGCAGTAAAAATACATGTTTTGTCATATCCGTGGTATACAGTCTGATATACTTCAGCTTTCAGCCAATCAGCATTCAGGGCTCGACCCACCCAGCTTATAATAAATAATGGTACATGCTGTTGAAATGGCTTTTATAAAATTATAATGAATATTATAATGTTGCAAGCCACCTCTGTGCATTTTTTAAAATTACAAGCCAATAAAGATTCAGACAAACGCAGACTGACATTCAATTTCTACTTATTTATTATATTATTATTTGTGTACCATCTCAGTTTATATATTGACATGTATTGCGAATAGTTCTATCAGAGGGAAGTACAATGTAGAGTTGTTCTATTTTATTATATTATTTTCTATACTTTTCTATTTTATAGAATGAGAATCTTTTCTCACAGTCTTCGGCTATCTTTACACTAATAAAATGTGTGCAGTAAGATCTGCCGTTCTTCAATATCAAATATACAACTTTTATTTTTACACTATCCTTACATTAGTCTTGGATGGAGTGTGACCTTAATTATCTCTGTGTCTCATGCATGTCTGGCCAATGTATCTCGTGTTAATTCAAACATGCATGCGATGTAGTGCATGTCTATCCAATGTAGTGTATGTCTGATTATCAAACCAGAAAGCTGTATATTATGTATTGCATCCCATTCATGTCAAACATATTCCATTGGAACAGTGGGCATTTAAAAAGGCCTACAACCCACCTGGACAATGAATAGGGTCATGATCCAAAAATGTTTTGTCTAAAGGCTTTCATAGCTTATTAATGACGATATCAAACAGGGACACCTGTAACATAGTGTTACCCAATATCATAAATCAATTCAAAATGGCCCACCTTATTCACACCTCAGACACCTCTCTCTCTCTCTCTCTCTCTCACACACACACACATAGCACCTCCCCCTACCCCCTAGACACACCTCACCAAGCTACCTCTTATCTCCCCCTCCCTCCCCACCTCAGCTTGGAAGTGGCGTGGAAGGGCAGGGGGAGTGATGGGGGAATCATGCAGATACAGCAGATCTATTGCAGTGCTGCCTCCGATGGTGCTGCCTGCTCGGCTCCTCCTCCTCAGACAGAGAGAGTAACGCCACTGCATCTTAACAATGCTTGAGAACCCAGGGCCTTTCTCTTCTCTTAGCTATGCATTGAGATAGGGGAGGGAGGGAAGAAATCAATAACTGCATGTGTAACTAAGACAGACTACCAAATTGGAATGGTGATAAGCCTACCAACCACAATGGGATGGGGTATGTGTGGTGTGTGTGTGTGGGAGCGAGATAGTGTGTGTGTGTGTGTGTGTGTGTGGGAGGGAGAGAGAGAGAGTGTGTGTGGGAGGGAGAGAGAGAGAGTGTGTGTGGGAGGGAGAGAGAGAGCGTGTGTGTGGGGAGAGGGAGAGTGTGTGTGTGTGTGTGGGAGAGAGAGAGTGTGTGTGTGTGGGAGGGAGTGTGTGTGGGGGGAGAGCGAGAGAGCGTGTGTGTGGGGAGAGGGAGAGTGTGTGTGTGGGAGGGAGGGAGGGAGAGAGATGGAGTGTGTGTGTGTGTGTCGGGGGAGACAGAGTGTGTTGGGAGAGAGAGACTGTGTGTTGGGGAGAGAGAGAGAGAATGTGTGTGGGGGGAGAGAGCGTGTGTGTGTGTGTGGGGGGGGACAGAGTGTGTGTGTGGGGGGAGAGAGACAGGGGGAGGGGGAGCGTGGGGGGAGCGTGTGTGGGGGGGAGAGAGAGACAGCGTGTGTGTGTGGGGGAGAGAGAGTGTGTGGGGGGAGAGTGTGTGTGGGGGGGACAGAGTGTGTGTGTGGGGGGAGCGTGTGGGGGGAGAGAGAGAGACAGCATGTGTGTGGGGGGAGAGAGAGCGTGTGTGGGGGGGTGTGTGTGTGGGGGGGGGCGTGTGGGGGGGAGAGAGAGACAGCGTGTGTGTGGGGGGAGAGAGAGCGTGTGTGGGGGGAGACAGAGTGTGTGTGTGGGTGGGATGGAGAGAGAAAGAGAGCGTGTGTGTGGGGGGGTGAGAGAGAGCGTGTGTGTGTGGGGGGGGGGGACAGAGACAGCGTGTGTGTGGGGGGAGAGAGAGTGTGTGTGGATGGGAGAGACAGAGTGTCTGTGTGTGTGTGTGTAGGATGGAGAGAGAGAGAGCGTGTGTGGGGGGAGAGAGACAGCATGTGTGTGGGGGGGGGAGAGAGCGTGTGTGGGGGGAGTGTGTGTGGGGGGGGCGTGTGTGGGGGAGAGAGAGACAGTGTGTGTGTGTGGGGGAGAGCGTGTGTGGGGGGAGACAGAGTGTGTGTGTGGGTGGGATGGAGAGAGAAAGAGAGCGTGTGTGTGTGTGTGTGGGGGAGAGAGAGCGTGTGTGTGTGTAGGGGGGAGAGAGAGCGAGACAGCAGTGTGTGTGTGTGGGGAGAGAGAGCGTGTGTGTGTGGGGGTTAGAGAGAGAGCGAGTGTGTGTGGGGGAGAGAGAGTGTGTGGGGGAAGAGAGAGCTTGAGTGGGGGGAGCACGTTTGTGGGAAGAGAAAGACAGAGCGCGTGTGGGGAGAGAGAGAGAGCGTGTGTGTTGGGGAGAGAGCGAGCGTGTGTGTTGTGGAGAGGAGAGAGAGTGTGTGTGGGGGTAGAGAAAGAGCATTTGTGGGGAGAGAGAGAGAGAGCATGTGTCAGGGGAGAGAGAGGGCGTGTGTGTGTGAGGGGAGAGAGAGAGGGACATTATGGGGGGGACGGTGTGTGGGGGGGGGTGAGAGAGAGAGAGAGAGCGTGTGTGGAGGAGAGGGAGCGTAAGTGCGGGGAGAGAGAGAGTGTGTGTGTGTGGGGGGAGACAGAGTGTGTGTGGGGAAAGAGAGAGACAGTGTGTGTGTTTGGGGAAGAGAAAGAGAGAGACAGTGTGTGGGGGGGAAAGAGCGTGTGTGGAGGGAGAAAGAGACGGTGTGTGGGGGGAGTGAGAGAGAGAGAGCGTGTGTGGAGGAGAGGGAGCGTGAGTGGGGGGGGGGAGAGAGAGAGATTGTGTGTGGGGGGGAAGACAGAGTGTGTGTGGGGAGAGAGAGAGACAGTGTGTGTGTTTGGGGAAGAGAAAGAGAGAGACAGAGTGTGTGTGGGGGGGAGAGAGAGACAGAGTGTGTGTGTGTGTGGGGGGGGGCAGAAGTTGCGGGGGAGAGGGAGACAGAGTGTGTGTGGGGGAGAGAGACAGAGAGTGTGGGGGGGGACAGAGTGTGTTTTTTTGAGGGGGGAGCAGTGTGTGTGTGTGTGTGTGGGGGGGGGTTCGATACGGAATCCATCACAGAAAGTGTACAATTATCACACCTTGCCAACACTTCTCTACACAACACCACTACACTAACCCAGTACACACACACAGACAGACACACACATCAATGTATTTCTGGTGATTATTTGAAGTGTTGTAATAACTGATATAATAGTTTTTTGTTGGCAGTGTTGCAGCTCAATAACATGATCCTTAGGGAAAGAATCAGTAACACTTTACTTATAACAGGTATAATGGGTATAATGCACTATGATATGTTATAAGCATATATAATGTCTTGTGACTCAGTCAAAATGGCTACTATTTAGTCAGGAGCATTATGAGATCATAATATGACATTATAAGCTCACGACAATGTTACAAAGTGTTGCCAAAGCATCTTCATCTTCAAATAATATAAATTATCAGGATTATTATACTTTTAATTTATGGTGGTTCAAGTTTATCAAGTTTATAAATTGCCTGGCTGGGCTGATGAGACAGTGGATTGTGATGGAACAGAGTCAATAGGCATTTTTACGTCATAGATTTAGCCGGTGGTAAGTTGTGGAATAGACACCGTGTGGAATGTGGTTTTAACCAATCAGCATTCAAGATTAGACCCACTTTGTATAAGCAGAAACAACCCATATCCCTAGCCCCTGCACCACAGGTACTCCATGTAGATCTGAAATAATTGGATCGGTGTAAGCATTATGGATGTAGCTCCACTTTGCTCTCTGATAGGCCTGATACTATTTTGCCATGATGTTCCCACACCTATCCAATCTATAGGGGTAGTAGTTAGGCTTGTTTCTGGACATGGCCAAAGTCTATTTGCTTTAGACTTATGCAACAAAACTTTAATTACATTTTGTTACTTGTGTAATTACATTGTTACTACACAGGTATAATTAAGCAATAAGGTCTGAGGAGGTGTGGTATATGGCCAATATACCATGGCTAAGGGCTGTTCTTAGGCACGACACAACGTCGTGTTTTGTCATACCTATGATATACAGTCTGACATAACATGGCTTTCAGCCAATCTGCTTTCAGGGCTCGAACCAACCAGTTTATAATAGCAACTTAATGTATAGTTAGATAAACAGTACCACTTTACTGTAGGTGTTCTAATAAGGCCTAATGAATGTATAGTTAGATAAACAGTACCACTTTACTGTAGGTGTTCTAATAAGGCCTAATGAATGTATAGTGTCAGATAAACAGTACCACTTTACTGTAGGTGTTCTAATAAGGCCTAATGAATGTATAGTTAGATAAACAGTACCACTTTACTGTAGGTGTTCTAATAAGGCCTAATGAATGTATAGTTAGATAAACAGTACCACTTTACTGTAGGTGTTCTAATAAGGCCTAATGAATGTATAGTTAGATAAACAGTACCACTTTACTGTAGGTGTTCTAATAAGGCCTAATGAATGTATAGTTAGATAAACAGTACCACTTTACTGTAGGTGTTCTAATAAATGTATAGTTAGATAAACAGTACCACTTTACTGTAGGTGTTCTAATAAGGCCTAATGAATGTATAGTTAGATAAACAGTACCACTTTACTGTAGGTGTTCTAATAAATGTATAGTTAGATAAACAGTACCACTTTACTGTAGGTGTTCTAATAAGGCCTAATGAATGTATAGTTAGATAAACAGTACCACTTTACTGTAGGTGTTCTAATAAATGTATAGTTAGATAAACAGTAAACAGTACCACTTTACTGTAGGTGTTCTAATAAGGACTAATGAATGTATAGTTAGATAAACAGTACCACTTTACTGTAGGTGTTCTAATAAATGTATAGTTAGATAAACAGTACCACTTTACTGTAGGTGTTCTAATAAGGACTAATGAATGTATAGTTAGATAAACAGTACCACTTTACTGTAGGTGTTCTAATAAGGCCTAATGAATGTATAGTTAGATAAACAGTACCACTTTACTGTAGGTGTTCTAATAAGGCCTAATGAATGTATAGTTAGATAAACAGTACCACTTTACTGTAGGTGTTCTAATAAGGCCTAATGAATGTATAGTTAGATAAACAGTACCACTTTACTGTAGGTGTTCTAATAAATGTATAGTTAGATAAACAGTACAACTTTACTGTAGGTGTTCTAATAAGGCCTAGTGAATGTATAGTTAGATAAACAGTACCACTTTACTGTAGGTGTTCTAATAAGGCCTAATGAATGTATAGTTAGATAAACAGTACCACTTTATGTATAGTTAGATTCTTTAATAATAAGGCCTAATGAATGTATAGTTAGATAAACAGTACCACTTTACTGTAGGTGTTCTAATAAATGTATAGTTAGATAAACAGTACCACTTTACTGTAGGTGTTCTAATAAGGCCTAATGAATGTATAGTTAGATAAACAGTACCACTTTACTGTAGGTGTTCTAATAAGGCCTAATGAATGTATAGTTAGATAAACAGTACCACTTTACTGTAGGTGTTCTAATAAGGCCTAATGAATGTATAGTTAGATAAACAGTACCACTTTACTGTAGGTGTTCTAATCTAATGTATAGGCCAGTACCACTTTACTGTAGGTGTTCTAATAATAATGAATGTATAGTTAGATAAACAGTACAACTTTACTGTAGGTGTTCTAATAAGGCCTAGTGAATGTATAGTTAGATAAACAGTACCACTTTACTGTAGGTGTTCTAATAAGGCCTAATGAATGTATAGTTAGATAAACAGTACCACTTTACTGTAGGTGTTCTAATAAGGCCTAATGAATGTATAGTGTTAGATAAACAGTACCACTTTACTGTAGGTGTTCTAATAAGGCCTAGTGAATGTATAGTTAGATAAACAGTACCACTTTACTGTAGGTGTTCTAATAAGGCCTAATGAATGTATAGTGTTAGATAAACAGTACCACTTTACTGTAGGTGTTCTAATAAGGCCTAATGAATGTATAGTTCTAATGAATGTATAGTTAGATAAACAGTACCACTTTACTGTAGGTGTTCTAATAAGGCCTAATGAATGTATAGTTAGATAAACAGTACCACTTTACTGTAGGTGTTCTAATAAGGCCTAATGAATGTATAGTTAGATAAACAGTACCACTTTACTGTAGGTGTTCTAATAAGGCCTAATGAATGTATAGTTAGATAAACAGTACCACTTTACTGTAGGTGTTCTAATAAGGCCTAATGAATGTATAGTTAGATAAACAGTACCACTTTACTGTAGGTGTTCTAATAAGGCCTAATGAATGTATAGTTAGATAAACAGTACCACTTTACTGTAGGTGTTCTAATAAATGCCTAATGAATGTATAGTTAGATAAACAGTACCACTTTACTGTAGGTGTTCTAATAAGGCCTAATGAATGTAATAATAACTTTAATAATAATATATGTACCATTTACTGTAGGTGTTCTAATGAATGTATTTATCCTTTAAGTGAATTACAGTCATGATAAACATACATTACTAATGAATGTATAGTTAGATAAACAGGTGGTAAGGCCGGGATTAGATAAACCACCACTTTACTGTAGGTGTTCTAATAAGGCCTAATGAATTAGTTAGATAAACAGTACCACTTTACGCCATGCTAATGAATGTATAGTTAGATAAACAGTACCCAACTGAGCTACTTTACTGTAGGTGTTCTAATAAATGTATAGTTAGATAAACAGTACCACTTTACTGTAGGTGTTCTAATAAGGCCTAATGAATGTATAGTTAGATAAACAGTACCACTTTACTGTAGGTGTTCTAATAAGGCCTAATGAATGTATAGTGTCAGATAAACAGTACCACTTTACTGTAGGTGTTCTAATAAAGCCTAATGAATGTATAGTTCAGATAAACAGTACCACTTTACTGTAGGTGTTCTAATAAGGCCTAATGAATGTATAGTTAGATAAACAGTACCACTTTTTAGGTGTTCTAATGTAGGTGTTTCAGTACCAATAAATGTATAGTTAGATAAACAGTACCACTTTACTGTAGGTGTTCTAATAAGGCCTAATGAATGTATAGTTAGATAAACAGTACCACTTTACTGTAGGTGTTCTAATAAGGCCTAATGAATGTATAGTTCAGATAAACAGTACCACTTTACTGTAGGTGTTCTAATAAAGCCTAATGAATGTATAGTTAGATAAACAGTACCACTTTACTGTAGGTGTTCTAATAAGGCCTAATGAATGTATAGTGTCAGATAAACAGTACCACTTTACTGTAGGTGTTCTAATAAAGCCTAATGAATGTATAGTGTCAGATAAACAGTACCACTTTACTGTAGGTGTTCTAATAAGGCCTAATGAATGTATAGTTCAGATAAACAGTACCACTTTACTGTAGGTGTTCTAATAAGGCCTAATGAATGTATAGTTAGATAAACAGTACCACTTTACTGTAGGTGTTCTAATAAGGCCTAATGAATGACTGTATAGTTCAGATAAACAGTACCACTTTACTGTAGGTGTTCTAATAAGGCCTAATGAATGTATAGTTAGATAAACAGTACCACTTTACTGTAGGTGTTCTAATAAGGCCTAATGAATGTATAGTTAGATAAACAGTACCACTTTACTGTAGGTGTTCTAATAAGGCCTAATGAATGTATAGTTAGATAAACAGTACCACTTTACTGTAGGTGTTCTAATAAGGCCTAATGAATGTATAGTGTCAGATAAACAGTACCACTTTACTGTAGGTGTTCTAATAAAGCCTAATGAATGTATAGTGTCAGATAAACAGTACCACTTTACTGTAGGTGTTCTAATAAGGCCTAATGAATGTATAGTTAGATAAACAGTACCACTTTACTGTAGGTGTTCTAATAAATGTATAGTTAGATAAACAGTACCACTTTACTGTAGGTGTTCTAATAAGGCCTAATGAATGTATAGTTAGATAAACAGTACCACTTTACTGTAGGTGTTCTTTACTGTAGGTGTTCTAATAAGGCCTAATGAATGTATAGTGTCAGATAAACAGTACCACTTTACTGTAGGTGTTCTAATAAAGCCTAATGAATGTATAGTGTCAGATAAACAGTACCACTTTACTGTAGGTGTTCTAATAAGGCCTAATGAATGTATAGTGTCAGATAAACAGTACCACTTTACTGTAGGTGTTCTAATAAAGCCTAATGAATGTATAGTGTCAGATAAACAGTACCACTTTACTGTAGGTGTTCTAATAAGGCCTAATGAATGTATAGTGTCAGATAAACAGTACCACTTTACTGTAGGTGTTCTAATAAAGCCTAATGAATGTATAGTTAGATAAACAGTACCACTTTACTGTAGGTGTTCTAATAAGGCCTAATTAATGTATAGTTAGATAAACAGTACCACTTTACTGTAGGTGTTCTAATAAGGCCTAATGAATGTATAGTTAGATAAACAGTACCACTTTACTGTAGGTGTTCTAATAAGGCCTAATGAATGTATAGTTAGATAAACAGTACCACTTTACTGTAGGTGTTCTAATAAGGCCTAATGAATGTATAGTGTCAGATAAACAGTACCACTTTACTGTAGGTGTTCTAATAAGGCCTAATGAATGTATAGTTAGATAAACAGTACCACTTTACTGTAGGTGTTCTAATAAGGCCTAATGAATGTATAGTGTCAGATAAACAGTACCACTTTACTGTAGGTGTTCTAATAAGGCCTAATGAATGTATAGTTAGATAAACAGTACCACTTTACTGTAGGTGTTCTAATAAGGCCTAATGAATGTATAGTTAGATAAACAGTACCACTTTACTGTAGGTGTTCTAATAAGGCCTAATGAATGTATAGTTAGATAAACAGTACCACTTTACTGTAGGTGTTCTAATAAGGGCTAATGAATGTATAGTTAGATAAACAGTACCACTTTACTGTAGGTGTTCTAATAAGGCCTAATGAATGTATAGTTAGATAAACAGTACCACTTTACTGTAGGTGTTCTAATAAGGCCTAATGAATGTATAGTTAGATAAACAGTACCACTTTACTGTAGGTGTTCTAATAAGGCCTAATGAATGTATAGTTAGATAAACAGTACCACTTTACTGTAGGTGTTCTAATATGTATATGAAAAATACCTAGTGTCATCCTTTACTGTCAAGGTTAACAGGCTACAATGATAACATACCATATTTGAAAACAACAAATAAGTAACCTGCCATATGACTGTCAGTTATTTGGAAACATGAAGATAGACAGTTTTCTTGTTAATATGAAATATTCCTTTTAAATTGCTCCAAAGTATTCCCTTCGGAAGAGTGCATGTTTTTACTATACCAAATTGCACACTTCTACTTTTACAGTGGAACTGTCAACTGTTAACACAACACCTAAACCGTTATGCCAAGAGGTCCAAACTGCTTTCCATGTTCTCTACATTTAATGTTATTAGTGCTCGACCTTCTCAGATGCCACTCTCTATACGAGATAAGTTGAAAAAGTCAGTTGTTTCAGATATCTGCACCTTTCACAAATCTATGAATTGTACTGTTGAAACTAATTGGTGGCACCCTTGAGTTTGATTATAACAACCTTGCATTCCAAATGGCACCCCTTTAACTATTAGTGCACTACTTTTTGACCAGAGCCCTATGGGCCTAGTGCACTACCCTATGGGCCCTGGTCAAAAGTAGTGCACTAAAATAGGGAATAGGGTGCCATTACTTCTGCACAACAATACTGTTCTCTCCAATCCTGTCTATGTTACCTTCTATTTCTGTCTGTTCTGAATAACTCCACCGTACTATAATGCTATTTTTCTGAGGTAAATAAGACATGATTACATTTCTCTCTGAAATGTCTAAATATTTGTCAACCAACCAAGTGAGGCAAATGTTATACGTTCATTGTTCTGTTTTGTGTTTGGAACACACTAATCTGAATAATTCTGATTGCCAACCATTTCATCATCAATTCCATGGTGCTGCTCACAGGAAATGGCTCTATTTGTCTACCTATCTTCTTCTACAATTGTATTAAATGTTTTTACCCCCTTTGTGCAACCTTCATGCAACCTTTTCCACTTTGGATAGCGGACTGCTTTGCGTGATGTATTGTTGTCTCTATCGTCTTGCCCTTTGTGCTGTTGTCCTGCCCAATAATGTTTATATCATGATTTGTGCTGCTGATACCATGTTGTTGTCATGTTGTGTTGCTACCATGCTGTGTTTTCATGTGTTGCTGCCATGCTATGTTGTTGTCTTAGGTCTCTCTTCATCTAGTGTTTTGGTGTCTCTCTTGTCATGTTTTATGTTAATATTTTTTTTGTATTTTATTTTTTCAATTATTTTTAATCCCAGCTCCTGTCCCCACAGGAAGCCTTTTGCCTTTTGGTTGACTGTCATTGTAAATAAGAATTTGAAGTAAAAAAAATATAATAAATGTCACATTTATTTCATCCAGCTCTCACTTTCTCACATCAAAATAAGACGTTCATCCATGCTTCTCAAACATCAAATTTCAATGTTGTTCAAAATGTAACATTTTTAAGTGTTTAAGGTTACGTTTAGGCTAGTATTAAGTTCAGGAATGAACTCTGAATTCTGAAGGTTAGACATTAACTCCGAATGGTTAAGGTAAGGGATCGGCTTAAAGCAGGAAGAGGAAATGTAAAACGTGTAGTATATTTTAAGTTTTATAAGGCTTCTGAAGTTGTCATTTCCACTTAAAAATTTCAGACTTGATTTTACCTTACGAAAAATGAATCAACCCCTAAAAAATATCCATTAATTATAATCCGAACAATAATTCACATTTCCTGTTGCTGCAGGATAATCTTCTTGCTGTAAGCAAACTGCCTCAAATTAAGTCAACATAACACATATAAACACATGATATAATGTACTCTTGGCACAGCATCAATGGGAAATGTGGGCTACATCAGTTTGTCAACCCAGTCCTGTAATTCATGGAACCTTAGTGTTTTTGGTTAGTTGCATATGAAGTGTCTAGAAATTGGCTATGTATTTGTGATCACCCATGCATGTTAACTGTGCATTTCTGTTGAAATATAAATCTATTTCAGAGACATTCTAAATTATTTTGGGACTAGCTTACTATGAGTTGACTTGCCTGGGTTTAGAATGTGCAATGGACTTTTTGACATGCGTCTTTATGCATCACGTCAGTCGATTGTTTATTGACAATACAGCAGCTATGTTTTCACACGTGTCTTTCATACATGACACCTGTCTTGCAAGAATGTAGTCTTAAAATTACTCAATGTTACGTTTTCATGCGCAAATCATGCACAACTGTGCAGATAAACTGTTTGGAGGTAACATGGAGATACATACTGTTCATTGATTTCATAATGAAATATTATTAAATGCTTTTATATAAGATGAACTACTTATAGAATTCCTGCATCATATGCATGCTTGTTTTTTTTAACCATAACTCCAGACATAACTAATGCGCTGAAATAACATAACGCGTGAACTCAAACTCTTGCAAGTGACGCAACATGGAATATTAGTGTGATATGACGCCTCATTCGTCAAAAGCCCCAAAATTAACAGTCAGAAAACTACAAGTCCCGCTTTATGGTCGGTAAATTTGAGGAAACCTCATATGAAAGCATTGTGGGAATTGAAGTTGTGATTTGTATTACCCTGGACACTCGCAGGCACTCAGATGGCAGGATGACTTCAAGGTAAAATATCAGGGGCGGTGCTTGGCAGATAGATGTTTTCTGAACTTAAAGGCAAAGTAATCAACTTAAATATAAATCGGCAGTTGCTGGTTCATAGTGCCGTCAGCCTCCGTTCAGTTTATTTCGGGTAATTTTGGACAGGAAACGCTCCACAGGGCGAACCGTGTTTGCAGAGACGAAGCCTATTTTCCCTCGACCTGTATCTGGTATCTGTGACTGATTTTGGATAGCTCAGATACAAGTCACGTTATTGACCCAAGTAGCACAGTTCTTTGATTGTTTTTGGTTAGATGTAGATAGCCTTTAGCCGATGCGTCGTAGCCTATGACGATGATGTGTTGTAACCTTACGGTAAGGTTCTATCCTCTCTTTTTATCGAACAATTATTTTTTTTATTGCAAGAGTCCTCTAGATAAATAAATATATGTTATGCAATGTATATCCTCGTCTTGTGATTTCTGAATTTAAAAATCACAAAAATCTTGTTAGCGTATAACTATATGAAGCGTTATGCTGGTTGATTGATAAGGCTTTGCCTTGTACAATCCCAGCTGTGACATATTCCCGATTTATCACATGCATTAATATACTTTTAATATACTACCTAGGTTTATGATTAAATAAATACCCACAACATGATCAATGAAAAATAATAACCTTATATTGCCCCTTTTAATGGATTATGGGGACACATACTTTGTGTAAGAGCTAAACTACAGTATACATAACTTGAAAGGGGTTTATTCTTACATTATTTTATTCCATGCAAACTCCATAAATCAACCAATAGGAACCATAAAGGAACTACACCGACTTTAATATGCGTGCTTGGTGAAGTGGCACGAATTTAATGGGCGCGTTTGAGCAGATCACTTTTGTCAAATCGTTGACCATCTTTGGTCACTGCCTATTAAAGATGCGCTATGCAGAAATCGCTCCACCATTTCCTGGTTGCTAAAATGCTAATAGTTTGCCTAATTTCAGTTTATGTGACAAAACCACCAAGTATAGTGTTGAGAATCATGTAACATCTAAACCTATGTGAATTATATTTTCCATAACCAACAAATATTGTTGTTTAAGCTATTTGAAACTGGTGTACAAAACCCAAAGTAAAAGACACAATGACAAAATGTAAGAATGGGAAGCATAGAAATAATGCACATAGAACAGATCTACTGCTTCTTAGACTTGCTTTCGATGATAATGACAGATCCATAACTCACATTTCTGTGTGAATATGGTCGTGTCGGCCAAAAAGTTATATATTGCAGCTTAAAGTGTGTTGCATTCTGGGGATCAAAATGGTTTGACTTGCACCTACATGTCAACTACAACTTGAAAAAAATATTTGAACAAAGGTCATGATGTTTTAACTGAAAGTTTCTGCAGTTGCTCTTTACCAACTTCATCCTGCAGCCATCGCCTGCATTGTGGGATGCTCTATAGTCAACCAATCAGGAACCAATTTGCCTCGATTTATGTGTACAGTGGATATAAACAAATAAATGTGATATTTGAGGCTCTCTCTCACTAAGTGATTGTACAATGCACACCAGGGTTGGGCTCAGGAAGTAAACTGAAATTCCAATTCATTGATTGATAAAAGGTCATCTATTTTCAATGACTTCTCAGTAAACTGAAATAGAGAAGCGTTTTTATGTAAAAAGTTTTTTACATTTTTGGATTTTAAATTTAAATCCCTTCTTGAATTGATTAACTTCAATTCGTATTGAGCCCAGCTGTGACGTACACATACTATTATAGTATTGTTTCAGTATGGGGGTAAGGATACTTCTTTATTTCCACATTGATCTGAGCCTTGCTGTTGAAAACTGCATTAGTGTCTGACTTTCGCTGTTGCAGATGCAACTCGACTCCTTAACTTTTCATCTACAGTCGGTTGCTTTAGCTTTACCACTCAAACGCGCCCAATGAATTGGATATAGGATTGTTTCTCCTTTCCCCTTTAAGAGCTGGAGACCCTGTCATGGAGGAGGTGTCAAGCCTAGAGGCAGAATTCCAGCCAATTAAAAAAACCTGACCCCCCTCTCATGAGCGCCAGTCAGGGAAAGGGCGGACTCACGGCTTGAGCTATGTGCACAGTTTCCAAGGAAACAGCACGTCTTGACCTCTCCATATCCCTCCACATCCCCTCCACCCCCCCTCCGGCAATGGATTAGTTTCCATGGAGATGTCTCTAGCCGCAAACATGTTTCCATTCCCGTAAAGTGGGTCTAGGAGGCAATGGTCAGAGATTTCTCCGACCATTATCCGAATGGGACTCCCTTAAAAAAACACGCCACTTCGATACAGCTACATCTGGAAGTGACTTTTCGTAGCAGGTTAGGAGAGCGTTTTCGCTCCCCCTTTTCCTAACCTTGTGCATAGTACTATTGTAACCCAATTGGATGTACATAGTACAGCTACGCTATAGATGTATGTTATCATTACTCTAAACTGGATAGTAGTTGTGTAGCAGTGAACAACATACATACACTTTAATTGTGTGTGTTTGTTTGTGTGTGACTCCTCTGTTTTATATTGTGTGTCCATGTGTGTGTCCGTGTGTATGTCCGTGTGTATGTGTGCATACTTGTTTGTTTGTGCATATATCGCTATGCAATTTGTGTGTGTGTGTGAATGTTTGTGTTTATGTTTGTGTGTAAGTTTGTGTGTGTGTGTGTATGTGTGTGTGTTTATTTCTTTGTTCTCGTGTAGTGTTAGTGTCGTGCTCCACAGTGCTCTCCTGTGTTCGCTACTTTCTCAGGCAGGCAGGCAGCGGCCAGGATGGAATGTGGATTTATTTTCCTGTGACCTGTTCAGACTCATCTACATGCCTGCCTGTTCGTCTGTCTGTCTGCCTCCCTGTCTATCTGATGGTCTGGCTGGCTGTCTGCCTGTCTGTTTGTCTGTCTGCCTGTCTGACTGCAACTGGGGGTGTGTTGTAGGCCAGCGGCCCGCCCACAACTGCAAATCAACCAGAGAAGGGGGGGTCGAGAAAGCAGGTGGATAAGTGAGTGAGTGAGGGAGGGGTTGTGGGAGTGAGGGAAACACAGAGAGAGGGGGGGGGGTGTAAATTAATCCGGTGTATATACCTGTAGATTGCATTTGGATTACTGTTACAGTGCTATTTGGGATGTTAATTTGATTCATTACGACATTTCTTGATTTCTTGTTTATATTTTCTTGTCTTTTTTAAATGATTTGTGTATGTGTTTGACATTTTACTGCATTAACATAACATAAACATATTGCTGCTCCCGCTACATCATCTACTGAACTGTGACCAATACACTTTGATTTGATTTGATATAGAGAGGTAGAAAAATGTGGATTGGCTGCTTGTTTGTTCTCTCTCGCACACACACACACACACACACACACACACACACACACACACACACACACACACACACACACACACACACACACACACACACACACACACACACACACACACACACACACACACACACACACACACACACACACACACACACACACACACACACACACACACACACACGTGTGCACTGCATGTCTGTTAATATGCCCTCTAGAGTCGATTGACGCACCAGTGTGTCACATGGTGACATCATTTTGAATATTGAATAGCTCCCCTTGTGTTTATGGAGACTTGTGTCTTGTAGTGGTTGCAGCTCAAACCCCTCTTTCCTTCTATTTAATGACATTGGGCTTGTGAAAGCGGCTTTTTTCTACACATGATAAGATCCGGACAAGAAATTAGTCACAAAATCATCTGCCAAATTCAATGTTTCATAAAATAAATGTTAGATTTTTCTTATTTTTTTTATACCTACTGGGTCCTAAAATTCTAATTCAAATGGCTAAATTATACATTTTATGACCATCTTAAAACAGTTTCATATGTTAGCTTAGTAGACGTGATCTAAGGGCTTAGACCTCCAGTATGATTTGGAGGAAAAACACTAACCTGCCATGTATTGTCATTTAAGGAATGAAGGAGAGTGGAAATGATGGCACATGCAGGCGACTGTATTCAGCCTTAAACCAGTGTAACAGCATTTTTATAACCAACGTATTGTGAGCACTCAACATTCACGTTTGTCAGCCTTTCTAATGCAAAATGACTTATGATACTTAACTGATTTTTAATAGCACTGTGCTTCTCTGCTGGCAGTGCAAACTATTTGTTTTAGGTTTTACCTACAATGATCATGATAATGTGTTAAGCCTGTTTCATTTAAATGTACTTATTGTACATCCACCTGGAATGTAAACACAAGCAAAGAAACCTATATAGTAACCAGTAACTGGTCAGTAAGTGGAGTAATGGAGTACTTCAACAGGTTTTATTTATTTATCTTTATAAGTGATTATGGTAAGTAGGCCGCCACGTTCCAAGCCCCTTTATAAACCTGACACATGTTGTCCTGTCTCCAAAAGAGCACTAGTGTAGCCCCAATATAAAGACGGTTCTGGGAAACAAACTCACGGTGGAGTTAGTTGATCTCTTTATCTTGAGCATCTTTAATCTAAGCATGCGCAGGCCGCCCATGTCAACACTACACATATTGACAGCAGAGAACATGGGTTGCGTTCGCCACGCAAGCTGTTTTTTTTCTGCTGAGAAGTAGGGCTGAGCTGGGAGAAAGTAGTGCCGCACACTACTGTTGCTCAATCTTTCCAAGCCAACGAACAAGACACTGCAGAAATGCACTCAGTATCATGTATGTTTCTTCTCAGTCATAAGAACACCGTCAATTACCAAGGACTTTAACTTATTTTGATCTTAAATTATACAGTATATTTGGAAAAGTATTCAGAACCCTTGACTTTGTCCACATTCTGTTACGTTACAGCCTTATTTTAAAATGGATTAAATACATGTTTTTCCTCATCAATCTACACACAACACCCCATAATGACAAAGCGAAAACAGGTTTTTATACATTTTTGCAAATGTATTAAACATAAAAAACAGATACTTTACTTACATAAGTATTCAGACCCTTTGCTATGAGACTCGAAACTGAGCTCATGTGCTTCCTGTTTCCATTGATCATCCTTGAGATGTTTCTACAACTTGATTGGAGTCCACCTGTGGTAAATTCAATTGATTGGACATGATTTGGAAAGGCACACACACCTGTCTATATAAGGTCCCATAGTTGACAGTGCATGTCAGAGTAAAAACCAAGCCATGAATACAAAGGAATTGTCTGTAGAGCTCTTAGACAGGATTGTGTCTAGGCACAGATCTGGGGAAGGGTACCAAAACATTTCTGCAGCATTGAAGGTCCCCAAGAAAACAGTGGCCTCCTTCATTCTTAAATGGAAGATGTTTGGAACCACCAAGACCCTTCCTATAACTGGCCGCCCAGCCAAACTGAGCAATCGGGGGAGAAGGGCCTTGGTCAGGGAGATGACCAAGAACCCGATGGTCACTTTGACAGAGCTCCAAAGTTCCTCTGTGGAGATGGGAGAACCTTCCAGAAGGACAACCATCTCTGCAGTACCAGCAGTACCAGTACCAGCACCAATCAGACCTTTCTGGTAGAGTGGCCAGACAGAAGCCACTCCTCAGTAAACGGCACATGACAACCCGCTTGGAGTTTGCCAAAAGGCACCTTAAGGACTCAGACCATGAGAAACAAGATTCTCTGGTCTGATGAAACCAAGATTGAACTCTTTGGTCTGAATGCCAAGCGCCACGTCTGGAGGAAACCTGTCACCATCCCTACGGTGAAGCATGGTGGTGGCAGCATCATGCTATGGGGATGTTTTTCAGCGGCAGTGTCTGGGAGACTAGTCAGGATCGAGGTAAAGATGAACGGAGAAAAGTACAGAGAGATCTTTGATGCAAACCTGCTCCAGAGTGCTCAGGACCTCAGACTGGGGTGAAGGTTCACCTTCCAACAGGACAATGTCCCTAAGCACACAGTCAAGACAATGCAGGATTGGCTTCGGGACAGGTCTCTGAATGTCCTTGAGTGGGCCAGGCAGAGCCCAGACTTGAACCTAATCGAACATCTCTGGAGAGACCTGAAAATAGCTGGGCAGTGACGCTCCCCATCCAACCCGACAGAACTTGAGAGGATCTGCAGAGAAGAATGGGAGAAAATCCCCAAATACAGTTGTGCCAAGCTTGTAGCGTCATACCCAAGAAGTCTTGAGGCTGTAATTGCTGTCAAAGGTGCTTCCTCAAAGTGCTGAGTAAAGGGTCTGAATTTGCAAAAATATCTAAAAACCAGTTTTTGCTTGTCATTATGGGGTATTGTGTTTAGATTGATGAGCGATTAAAAAAAAATCAATTTTAGAATAAGGCTGTAACGTAACAAAATGTGGAAAAAGTCAAGGGGTCTGAATATTTTCCGAATGCACTGTATATAACTGTGATAATTAGTACTGTACCTACAAGCGTCAACCATCTGATATGTTTTTTTTTCACTCTTCCTGCTTGTTCTTCTTGGTGATGTGTCAACAGTGGGTCATATGCTGCTTTCTGATTGGCTCCCCAGATGTGGTCCATAAACTAGTTAGGTGACTATAAAAGGAAGTGGAAAAAAGAGTAAACGTGCTGATGTCAATATACTTTTTCAAATTCCCAAATGCATTGTTGTCCAACATCTACAATTTAATAAATGTTTTACTATTTATTAAATTGTTTTACTATTTGCTACCTATATAGATTTGGGTTTT
The DNA here is from genome assembly GCF_021184085.1 of Oncorhynchus gorbuscha. Taxonomy (NCBI): domain Eukaryota; kingdom Metazoa; phylum Chordata; class Actinopteri; order Salmoniformes; family Salmonidae; genus Oncorhynchus; species Oncorhynchus gorbuscha. The sequence goes on along the minus strand of NC_060183.1, from coordinate 73,881,353 downwards.
ATCTAGCAACATTTCTTTGGTGTATTGTACATACCGTTTTTATCTAGCAACATTTCTTTGGTTTATTGTACATACCGTTTTTATCTAGCAACATTTCTTTGGTTTATTGTACGTAACAGTTTTATCTAGCAACATTTCTTTGGTTTATTGTACGTAACAGTTTTATCTAGCAACATTTCTTTGGTTTATTGTACGTAACAGTTTTATCTAGCAACATTTCTTTGGTGTATTGTACGTAACAGTTTTATCTAGCAACATTTCTTTGGTGTATTGTACGTAACAGTTTTATCTAGCAACATTTCTTTGGTTTATTGTACGTAACAGTTTTATCTAGCAACATTTCTTTGGTTTATTGTACGTAACAGTTTTATCTAGCAACATTTCTTTGGTTTTTGGTAACAGTTTTATCTAGCAACATTTCTTTGGTTTATTGTACGTAACAGTTTTATCTAGCAACATTTCTTTGGTTTATTGTACGTAACAGTTTTATCTAGCAACATTTCTTTGGTTTATTGTACGTAACAGTTTTATCTAGCAACATTTCTTTGGTTTATTGTACATACCGTTTTTATCTAGCAACATTTCTTTGGTTTATTGTACATACCGTTTTTATCTAGCAACATTTCTTTGGTTTATTGTACATACCGTTTTTATCTAGCAACATTTCTTTGGTGTATTGTACGTAACAGTTTTATCTAGCAACATTTCTTTGGTGTATTGTACATAACGGGATCTTGGTTTGCTACAGATTTTGGACAAATACTATGTGTCATACCTGTGTCTGAATCGCCAGATGTGAGGTATATAGACCTGCACGGTAGGTAAGCAATACAGATTATTGCAGATAAAAATTGTGCGTACAGGAATGCACACAATTCTCTAGACCACATAACCTGGAATCATGTCAATTCTACACATACCATCTCTATTTGAACCATTTTCAATGTCTCACCTGATTTCATGCCTCCTACGTCTCTTAAAGTGAACCTGCCCTAGTCTGTAAGTGAATATGGCTCATTCAGGTTAGCATCTAAGCTAAAGACAACCTCTGGCGCTCATTGAGTGGAAAACTCTCAAGTTTAGCACGATGCTATCATATGTCCCAAGCACTCTAGCAACCCATTAGGGGGTGTTTAATCATCTTAATGAAATCACTTTGTCTAATTAAGACCAAAAACGATAGAACTTAGCCGCAGAAGGTTCTGACCTTCTGACTAATGGCTAACTCCAATGTACACTCTTAGAACAAAAGGTGCTATCTAGAACATAAAACGGTTCTACATAGAATAACCCTTTGAAGAACTATTTTTGGTTCCAGGTCAAAGATTTTTCGGTTCCATGCAAAACCCTTTCCACAGAGGGTTGTACATGGAACCCAAAAGAGTTCTACGTGGAACCAAAAAGGGTTCTCTTATGGGGACAGCCAAAGAAACATTTTGGAACACTTTTTGCGGTACTCCTAATTCGCTAAGTGTTGGTGAATAATGGCTCTTTCTCAATCCGTCTTTCCTTTTCCTTGCCTCCTTCTCAAAACACATTGGATAACAAGGTCTGAGGGGAGAGACCTTGGACCTTCTCCTCCAATATGGTTCAGAAGAGGGCGAGGAGATAAGCGGCGAGGAGATGGAAGGCGAGGAATTGAGATGGAGCCAGTGCTTCATGGTCAGACATCATGCTTAGGCCTGGGATTTCCCATGCACAGAAAGGACGTATTCTGAGCTGTCAAGGAAGGCTTTCAGATAGCACATTGATGACACCCGAGAGACAGTCTAACCTTTTCGACTAGATCAAAGTGGGTTGGTGTGTTTTACTCCTCAGCCGTGGTGTCATTGATAGGCCTAATTAAAGCAACATTTTTATTTTGTATTTTTTGTTTAACCTTTATTTAACTAGGCAAGTTAGTTAAAGAACAATTTCTTATTTACAATGAAAGCAACAGAGTAAAACAATTTCCCCACAAACATGGTCAGTAATTGTCTTAACAATTGTTACTTCGGGTTCTTGTAGAATCTCACATTATTTTTTTGAAACTGTCCACATATGGCCACACTCTTGAGTGTGTGGTCATATTGGGCCTCAGTGATTTCGACCACCTTTATATACCTCAAGTAGTTACTCTATAACTACTGAGGTAACTGGAATGAAGTCAATGTACAGTAATTTCAGATAACGTACATAGAATAATTAATACATTGTAATAAACGGAAATGAATCAAATTCTGGTTCAAATGAGTTACTTGTATAACTGGTGTCAATTCAATTCAATGTAATGTAAAGTGACCTACAAGTAAACCTGGCATAGAAAACATATCCTGATTAGAATTGCAGGGATCACACTTTCAATAGCAAACGCATTTTAAGTGTTAGGCATCGTCTGGCATACAAGATCAAACCCACACAGTCAACAGCAGGGTGAACAAGGTTAAAAGTAGTTCAGCAACATTCAGGAACATAGCAACCAACCAACCAATAGGATGTTGTCCTACTTCTGGTTCTAAAGTCAGGACCAGAGTCATTATGAAACAACTTATCTCATAACAGAAAGAAAACACTTTTCTTAGACCAGATGGGAGTATAGGCACAGCCCTAAAACACGGCTATATTTATAACAAGTAATCTATCTATATCAACTGTAGCAATTGAGAGGGAACAACGTCGGTTACACATAAGTTACATATTGGTTACACTTTACATGAGTTCTGTTCTTGTGTGTAATTATTCCTGGGAGCACAGTGTTATAACTATTGTAATATTGCGTTGTTACAAAATCTTAACAGCTGTACCGCTATCCCTGGATTGGCCTGGCCCTAAACCAAAGTAGACCTGGAAGTATAGTAACAATGAGTTATTCAAATACACTTCAATTGCATGACAAATTACACTGTAATATGGACACTAATGTAAAGTGTGACCTAGGTTTCTGTACAGGATTGTTACATATACAGTGGGGCAAAAAAGTATTTAGTCAGCCACCAATTGTGCAAGTTCTCCCACTTGAAAAGATGAGAGAGGCCTGTAATTTTCATCATAGGTACACTTCAACTATGACAGACAAAATGAGAAAAAATAATCCAGAAAATCACATTGTAGGATTTGTAATGAATTTATTTGCAAATTATGGTGGAAAATAAGTATTTGGTCACCTACAAACAAGCAAGATTTCTGGCTCTCACAGACCTTCTTTAAGAGGCTCCTCTGTCCTTCACTCGTTACCTGTATTAATGGCACCTGTTTGAACTTGTTATCAGTATAAAAGACACCTGTCCACAACCTCAACCAATCACACTCCAAACTCCACTATGTCCAAGCCCAAAGAGCTGTCAAAGGACACCAGAATAAAATTGTAGTCACATGCTTCACGCCCACCTCATCCCACTCCCTACTCAAACAGCAGAACGTGATCCCACAGTAGAACGTGATCTCACAGTAGAACTTGATCCCACAGTAGCATGTGATCTCACAGCAGAATGTGATCACATAGCAGAACATGATCAAACAGCAGAACGTGATCACACAGCAGTATGTGATCAAACAGCAGAACGTGATCACACAGCAGAACGTGATCAAATAGCAGAACGTGATCACACAGCAGTAGGTGATCACACAGCAGAACGTGATCACACAGCAGAATGTGATCACACAGCAGAATGTGATCACACAGCAGAATGTGATCACACAGCAGAACGTGGTCACACAGCGGAACGTGATCACACATATTAAACCACAGTTCCTGAAAGCAGCACACTCATTTGATGACCATGAATTGACCAAACTGACAGCGTATTTGTACATATGAATGACTGCATATAAGTCCATATACACATGCATGCAGAACACACAGACACACACACGTGTGCACAAACACACACGTGTGCACAAACACACACATACACACATACTTTTTGCATGCATGTGTGAATATGTACACACGTTTTCTATCATAGTGACTTCAATTTATATAATTGAAGTGACAGTAAATGTTGAGAAGTCTGTTTGACGAGATAAGCCACATTCTGGATAGAGATCGACAGTACATGGCACAGGTCTCTAGATACAAGCAGCACGTTGAATCTCTACCCCCTTCATATTCACCATGTCGGCATTGGAGGAAGAGTCTCTGCTTGTAGTTGTGTGGCCCCTGAAGTCTTGTCAGAGAAGCAGGAAAGAGAGACCCAGGAGATTGAGAACACTCTTTCCCAACAAGCACTTCTCCTTGTACCCTCTCTAAGAAATCATCCTACCATGCTGCTTGAGAACCTCCACAGCACTTGCTGTGTAGTGTAGGTCCTTGTAGTTTCAATGCTTCCCCATATCTCCTTCATATTAAACAGGAACTGTAGGTCCTGTGTGTGAGAGAGATAGAGAGACAGTGGGATAGGGGGAGGGAGAGACAGAGAGAAAGAAGGTGGAGTGAGGGTGTGTGAGTGTGAGTGAGGAGAGTATGTGAATGAGAGTGAGAGAGGTGTCTGTGTGTGTGTGTGTGTGTGTGTGTGTGTGTGTGTGTGTGTGTGTGTGTGTGTGTGTGTGTGTGTGTGTGTGTGTGTGTGTGTGTGTGTGTGTGTGTGTGTGTGTGTGTGTGTGTGTGTGTGTGTGTGTGAGACAGAGAGCGGGAGGGAGAGAGAGAGAGAGAGGGAGAGAGAGAGAAAGAGAAAGATGGAGGGAGGGAGGGCGAGAAAGATAGAGAAAGGTGGAGGGAGGGAAGGAAGGAAGGAAGGAAGGAAGGAGGGAGGGAGGGAGGGAGGGAGGGAGGGAGGGAGGGAGGGAGGGAGGCTGTTCTCACTGTGTTTACCTAGATCCTGGAGAACCAGTTTAAGCACATGGTTATGACTCACAACTTTGTTCTAGCGGAGCTAGATGTAGTTTGAGGAGTGAGACAGAGTAATGTTTCCCATAGCTTGAGACGGTTGTGGAAGGCCAAAGAGGCCTAAAAGACCCCAGCTTCACCTCTCTCATAGAGGAGAACTGAATATTTTACCCTGTGGGGCCTTCTGCTCTTGCACCAAGCTTGGGGTCCTCTCTGTGGCTTTTGTTTCAGCACTAGTCAGTGATTTTTTTGTTACATAATATAGCATCAGATTACATCTATAGTTTTGTAGTTTGGAAGATTTTATTCTCTTCAGATTTTTTACGCATCAAGCACCTGATTTCATTGGCCTTATGGCTTCATTTCATGCAAGCATGTTAAGTTAATTGCCATAAGACATCACTGTAAAATTGAGGGATGTATTGCAAAAGGAAATAGAAACATTGTATTATACTGGGAAAGATGTGGACATCAGGAATTTAAAAGAAAAATGGGGATTAGAAATGATACAAACAGTTAAATTGATAGCACCCCATATCTATTTGCAATATTAAAGCTCTTGCTCTAATCTAAACTGAAAAGACACCTGGACCATGTTCATTAAGCACCAAGTCCTGGACCATGTTCATTAGGCCCCAAGTCCTGGACCATGTTCATTAAGCACCAAGTCCTGGACCATGTTCATTAGGCACCAAGTCCTGGACCATGTTCATTAGGCCCCAAGTCCTGGACCATGTTCATTAAGCACCAAGTCCTGGACCATGTTCATTAGGCACCAAGTCCTGGACCATGTTCATTAGGCACCAAGTCCTGGACCATGTTCATTAGGCCCCAAGTCCTGGACCATGTTCATTAGGCACCAAGTCCTGGACCATGTTCATTAAGCACCAAGTCCTGGACCATGTTCATTAGGCACCAAGTCCTGGACCATGTTCATTAGGCACCAAGTCCTGGACCATGTTCATTAGGCACCAAGTCCTGGACCATGTTCATTAGGCACCAAGTCCTGGACCATGTTCATTAGGCCCCAAGTCCTGGACCATGTTCATTAGGCCCCAAGTCCTGGACCATGTTCATTAGGCCCCAAGTCCTGGACCATGTTCATTAGGCAACAAGTCCTGGACCATGTTCATTAGGCACTAAGTCCTGGACCATGTTCATTAGGCCCCAAGTCCTGGACCATGTTCATTAGGCACCAAGTCCTGGACCATGTTCATTAGGCACCAAGTCCTGGACCATGTTCATTAGGCACCAAGTCCTGGACCATGTTCATTAAGCACCAAGTCCTGGACCATGTTCATTAGGCACCAAGTCCTGGACCATGTTCATTAAGCACCAAGTCATGGACCATGTTCATTAAGCACCAAGTCCTGGACCATGTTCATTAAGCACCAAGTCCTGGACCATGTTCATTAGGCCCCAAGTCCTGGACCATGTTCATTAAGCACCAAGTCCTGGACCATGTTCATTAGGCACCAAGTCCTGGACCATGTTCATTAAGCACCAAGTCCTGGACCATGTTCATTAGGCCCCAAGTCCTGGACCATGTTCATTAGGTACCAAGTCCTGGGCCATGTTCATTAGGCACCAAGTCCTGGACCATGTTCATTAGGCCCCAAGTCCTGGACCATGTTCATTAGGCACCAAGTCCTGGACCATGTTCATTAAGCACCAAGTCCTGGACCATGTTCACGAGGCACCAAATTGAACATTTTTACTGAAACAGAGAGGGACTCATTTTAATTTCTGTTGCAAAAGGTTGTATTACAATTTCTATTGTGTGACCCGTATATGATAAACACACATACACGACGGAAATAGTACTGCTTTCAACCAACAGAGGCTGACATTAGTCGGTTCAGAGCTCCATGTGTATGTGTGTGTATATGTTTGTGCGCAGCCAGGTCACTCGAGATACAAGTCAATATTCGACATCCATGCATGCCTGAGGACGTCGGGAGATGCCGTGGAAACCGGCCACTATGGGCAACAGTGAGCGTTGTTACATTCAAGTAGGTTTTGGTTTTGCTATGGGGTTGTGGACAGGTTGACGGATGGGCGCAAGCCTCTAATTCCAAAGGTTGAAAGTTTGAATCCAGCTATAGAAAGACTTTTTTTTCATTTTTATAAGACTATCCCAAACCTTAGCCTTTACCTTAACCATTCAGAGTTAATGACTAACCTTCAAGTTTCAGAGGTAATGCCTAAACTTAACTTTAAACACTGACATTTGGAACAACTGCGAAATTTGACATTTGAGAAACATGGATCAACGTATAATTCTGAAGTGAGACTGTGAGAGCAAGTTGTTTGTGTGTGTGTTTGAATGTGTGTATGGATAATCATGAATGAATCATGAATAATGATGAGTGAGAAAGTTACAGAGGAACAAAGATCATACCCCCAAGACATGCTAATCTCCTCTGTTATTGTTCATGGTGAGAGGTTAGCACTTATGGAAATACAACTCCTTCAAATGGGGGGTCTAGATACATAAAGTGCTTTAATTTCTAAAGGGCAGAACAGATATGTATGAAAATACCCTCAAATAAAAGGTGACATGCTGGAATATAGAGACACATATACACATGTTTGCTTCAATGTACAAATAAATATGGAGGGGAGTGTAATACTTGTTTCTACTTCTCATCCCTTGACTCAAATCTCAAGTAATGCAGTTATCCTGTTGAACTCGAAAAAAGGGATTTTCTAACTTGTACATTTAGAGAACCAGAATTCCTGAGACGGCGAGCGAATGAGTCCTCCATAAACAAATACTTAGAGCCACAACCTTAATCGAACACACATGTCCCTTCACTGCAGAAAAACCAGGCAGGCACTGAGAGAAAGAGGAGGTGGTGGTAGGGTGGAGTTGGGTTGGAGGTGTGTGTGTGGGGGGGGCATATTTCCTCAGTCTCTAGGAATATTCCTAGGAGGGAGTTTGCACGTTCCGGAGGTCAAGGATCAAGGGCTAAGCCATAGAGTGCAGCGTTATGTGTAACAGAAGAGTTTACTTCCAAAATGCTATTCCCACACATTTTGTTTTTCCATCAGAAATGATTGCTTTATGGTACCTTCATTTCACAGTGGATATGTAGTATTTAGTAAGAAACCTAATTATTTGTTTCAATGAAGTGAAACCATCAAGATTTTAAACAAATCCATGTCTGTCATTGAACAACCCCATACCATGATTAGATAGTGAAAAAACAGACCAATCTCCTTTAAAATGTATTTTAAAAATGTAAGCTAATTACAACGTTTCAAAAAGAATTGAGATATAGCGTTTTAGAATGAAACTCTTAATGCGTAGAGTGCATTCGGCAAGTATTCAGACACCTTGACTTTTTTTCTCATCAATCTACACACAATACCACATAATGATTTTCGCAAATGTATAAAAAATTCAAAACTGAAATAACACATTTTCATACAGTAACAGTCAAAAGTTTGTACACATCTAATAATTCAAGGGTTTTTCTTTATTTATACTATTTTCTACATTGTGGAGTAATAGTGAAGACATCAAAACTATGAAATAACACATATGTAGTAACCAAAGTGTTAAAAAAATATAAAAAAATATTTTACATTTGAGATTCCTCAAATAGGTTTTTGATGACAGCTTTGCACACTCTTGGCATTCTCTCAACCAGCTTCATTCCAGTCACGTGGAATGCATTTCAATTAATAGGTGTGTTTTGTTAAAAGTTAATTTGTGGAATTTATTTCCTTCTTTTTAAAATTTATTCCCCCAATTTTATGGTATTCAATTGTTAGTAGTTACTATCTTGTCTCATCACTACAACTCCCGTACGGGCTCGGGAGAGGCGAAGGTCGAAAGCCATGCGTCCTCCGAAACACAACCCAACCAAGCTGCACTGCGTGCATCCAACACGGAAGCCAGCTGCACCAATGTGTCAGAGGAAACACCGTGCACCTGGCGACCAGGTTAGCGCACACTGCGCCCGGCCCACCACAGGAGTCACTAGTGCGCGATGAGACAAGGATATCCCAAGCCAAACCCTCCCTAACCCAGACAACACTAGACCAATCGTGTGTCACCCCATGGACCTCCCAGTCGCGGTCGGCTGCGACAGAGCCTGGGCTCGAACCCAGAGTCTCTGGTGACACAGCTAGCACCGACGATGCAGTGCCCTAGACCACTGCGCCACCCGGGAGGCCTATTTCCCTCTTAATGCGCAAATCTGTCGTGTTAGTGGTGGTATACAGAAGATAGCCATATTTGGTAAAAGACCAAGTCCATATTATGGCAAGAAGAGCTCAAATAAGCAAAGAGAAACGACGGTCCATCATTACTTTAAGACATGAAAGTCAATCAATCCGGGAATTTTAAAGAACTTTGGAAGTTTCTTCAAATGCAGTCACAAAAACCATCAAGCGCTATGATGAAACTGGCTCTCATGAGGACCGCCACAGGAAAGGAAGACCCAGAGTTACCTCTGCTGCAGAGGATAAGTTCATGAGAGTTACCAGCCTCAGAAATTGCAGCCCAAATAAATGCTTCACAGAGTTCAAGAAACAGACATCTCAACATCAACTATTCAGAGGGGACTTCTTGAATCAGGCCTTCATGGTCGAATTGCTGCAAAGAAACCACTACTAAAGGCCACCAATAAGAAGAAGAGACTTGCTTGGGCTAAGAAATGCGAGCAATGAACATTAGAACGGTGTAAATCTGTTCTTTGGTCTGATGAGTCCAAATTTGAGACTTTTGGTTTCAACCCGCCGTGTCTTTGTGCGATGTAGAGTGGGTGAATGGATGATCTCCACCATGAAGCATGGAGGAGGTGGTGTTGTGGTGTGGAGGTGCTTTGCGCGTGACACTGTCAGTGATTTATTTATAATTCAAGGCACACTTAACCAGCATGGCTACCACAGCATTCTGCAGCAATACGCCTTTCCATTTGGTTTGGTCTTAGTGGGACTATCATTTGTTTTTTAACAGGACAATGACCCAACACACCTCCAGGCTGTGTCAGGGCTATTTGACCAAGAAGAAGAGTGATGGAGTGCAGCATCAGATGACCTGGCCTCCACAATCACCTGACCTCAACCCAATTGAGATGGTTTGGGAGTTGGACCACAGAGTGAAGTAAAAGCAGCCATCAAGTTCCCAGCAAATGTGGGAACTCTTTCTAGACTGTTGGAACAGCATTCCAGGTGAAGCTGGTTGAGAGGATGCAAAACATTTTGCAAAACTGTTATCAGCTGGCTACTTTGAAGAATCTAAAATATATTTTAATTTGTTTAACACTTTTTTGGTTACTACGTGATTCCATATGTGTTATTTCATAGTTGTGATAACTTCACTATTATTTTACAATGTAGAAAATAGTTCAAATAAAGAAAAACCCTTGAATGAGTAGGTGTGTCCAAATTTTTGATTTTGTAGATTTTCAGACCCTTTACTCAGTGGACTTTATCCCATTTTCCCTCTGCAGATCCTCTCAAGCTCTGTCAGGTTGGATGGGGAGTGTTGCTGCACAGATTTTTCAAGTCTCTCTGGAGATGTTCAATCGGGTTCAAGTCCAGGCTCTGGCTGGGCCACCTAAGGACATTCAGAGACTTGTCCAGAAGCCACTCCTGCGTTGTCTTGGCTGTGTGCTTAGGGTCATTGTCCTGTTGGAAGGTGAACCTTCGCCCTAGTCCACGGTCCTGAGCGCTCTGG